>NC_051176.1:288509632-288556361 GCF_013339695.2 Rhipicephalus sanguineus | reverse complement strand
ATTTCGATAATATATTATTTATTAGCACATTGGCTAAAATGTGAAATCACGCTTTTTGGATATTCGGACAAATCGAACAAATGTAGACTTGATTCTGCGCATTCATGTCTTTCAAGTAAGATATCACTTACTTGAAGGGCCCCCGAAACAGCACAATGCAAGAAAACACGAACAAGCATCGGCAGCGCTTGTTTCGTTTACGTAATTTTTTTCATATCTTTCTTGTTTCGTGTACAGCTTAACACGGGCGTTATGAGTCCCCAAGTAGCCCAACTGTCGACCCTGTTGCATTATATAACCTAGATAGGTGTCCCGCCGCATTGTACGAGCTCAGGCAGACATTCACGTACAGTACATCCGGAGTATTACACACGCGCTTTGAGGTATAGTGACAAAATGGCTGTGCGCAGCGGTCCACAGCCAAATGTAACATGAAGCGCGTAACAGCCGCTGCCCGACAACCGCGGACGGCGCACTTTCGACGCTGAACAATTCTCTTCACGAAGGCAGAGAACAAGGCGCGGATTCGTAGCGCGGCCGGCGCGACAGCAAACAAATAAAGGACGAAAGAGTTCAGAACAACGGGTGCTGCGCCTGCGCGAAATTCGTCGCAGGCGGAAGCGGCCGCTAAGCTTCCCTGTTCCATTTAGCAGTGAACCGCTCCGTACATACAATGACATCTCACGCAAGACACAAACGCTAACCACAACAATATAAAAGAGAAAGCAGGTACTCGCCTGGAACATTCGTGATGATAAGATCCCATACCGCCAACAATGGCGTCACAATGGCACGGCTGAATCTCGACGTATCCATTTTCGACAGCGTACAACCACTTTCGCTGAGAAGACGTATGGCTAACGCACAACGTATGGGCGACATCTTAGATCGTACCACGCGCATATCACTCACAGCTGCACAACATATAAGTTAACACATCGCTGTACGGCTGTACGCGAACGAAAACCAAACTATACCGCACGACGACGCACAACCACAGCCAAGCGAGAACGAAGCACAGCGCGGCGGCGCGGCTTCCCGTGGCTTCCAGGCTAAAAGCACCCCACGTGATTCTACGCGCTATCACGTGACTGCCGACTGTTTCCATCGCCAGGAGCACTAGGAGCAAAGGAGGGAGCGCACAGCCTTGGCTTCCGAGATGGAAGGTGCGCTATCTCGGAGGCGATGGCATAGTTGTAAGAATGGTAGACTGGACGTGTTGGTTTAGCATATTTGAAGTGTAAGGCGCGGTAACGACGACGGACAGTACGCACACGCTTGTGACGCGCGTGATGGGCATATAAGCTGTGCTGTTTTCGAAGTAAACATTGTTGAAAGTGGCGCTCTGTGTGTGTACCTTACACTTCAAATACGATGTCATAGCGTGCGTAGTTCTCGCTCCCTCCCGCAGTTGCGTAGTGTTCGTCTTTTCTCACCCTTGAGCAGGGGGATGGGAGTTGGCAGTTCCTGCGCCGTGCCGTGCATTCAGCCATCATTGGGTTTACAGCATATGACTTGCACTTATTGTCATGCCGTAAGTTTTACGAGCATGCGCGGTCATTCAGGCGCTGCGCTAAATCGGCGCAGAATTGTGAGGCGACATGTAACATGCATGGGGTTCGTGGTGTCCTAGGAACTCTCTTATGCAAAGGTGAGCACAGGGAGGGGGGGGGGGGTGCGGCCGCTTTCTCAAGTAATCTGTAAGGGGGCGCCAATTCCGCCCCATACATTTACTCTGTCGAACCTCTCGCGTCATCTTTAATGCGCAGGGTTATGGTTGCGCATGCTCTTCGACAATAATGTCAACCGAGGACCTTCGATGGTGAATACGAAGCACAATTTACCTCCTACCTTTACCCCCGGTGGCCGTTGGGAGAAGCACGCCATCGCTTCATTTTCATTTTTGCATCCATGGCTCATCCATGGTTGATCTTGTTTTGTTCCTTTCGGACTCGACAATGTGCAAAGGGAGGGGGGGTGCTGCAGGGAGGACTTGCCCTCCCCCCTGCTGGCGAAATCTAAGCACGCCTATGTTCTCATTTTCCTCGTTTGGTAGCGAGGTGCTAATATTATTTTACTCATGTTGGCCCCTTAAAAGTGACATTGATTTCTTTCAGAGTCCTTGCTTACCTTTTCCAAGTGCTTCTGTGCGGAAATAACGTGGAGAAATTGTGCGGCCAGTTTTGGCATCGTATATGGAACCGATAATGATTTCCCTGCAGGTTTCCCTTGCGAATGAGTGGTACGAATTCGGGGTGTCGAAGTCAGGGGCGTAGCCAGAAATTTTTTCGGGGGGGGTTCATCCATACTTTTGTATGTTCGTGCGTGCGTTTGTATGTGTGCGTGTATATATACGCAAGCAAACTGAAAAATTCGGGGGGGGGGGGGGTTTGAACCCCCCCAACCCCCCCCCCTGGCTACGCCCCTGGTCGAAGTGTTAGCTTCCGTAATGTTTACATTAGCTGGCTAATTTGTACCACAAGGCAAGTGTCATTGTGCCCCATCTTGTTTAATGGACCTCAGTGAGGCCTCGGCTTACTCTAATGTTTGTGGACGAAAAATTCATATCACAGATACATTTTCCACTGCACGCGCGTAAACAAGTGGGTCGTGAAAACTTTATGCATCAGTGTGTAATGTATGCATATTTATGTATGTCAGAATTGCGTGCTGTATGTTGTATACATTCCACATGTACAATTGTACTATATTAGCCTATATCTTGGTCTGTTCAAAGTAATTCTTTTTTCGTCCGTCTTATTGGCTAAGCGAACAATTAAAAGTGTTCATACCGAAACTTGTAAAAAGTGTTCATGCCGGCGGGATGTTTTCTGTCCCACTTACAGCTTTATACCCAGAAAGCTTTTGTAATCAATTCAACTTTTGTTCTAAATTGCTTCTACATTTGTATATGTGCCCTCGTATAAATGTTCATGCGGTTGATATGTATAGTGGAAAATATGAAACGGTAGGGCACACCTCGAGCCTGTGCAAAAAAAAAGTGTTTGCTGATTTTCTTGTACATTTTCTCGAGTCTTGTAGTATTTTGTGAAGCAATGATACTTCGTCATTTGTCTATGGTATGGTATGGTAAACTTTATTGAGGTCCTGCAGGGCTTGTCTCAACACTAGGGGTGTGCGAATATGAAATTTTTCGAATACGAATCGAATACGAATATCCACCTTCGAATATCGAATCGAATATCAAAAGAAAAATGCCTCCACAGTAACAATATTTTATTTAACATGTAGCTATTTGAAAAAAAAAAAAACATTAACAGCCTGACTGGCAACACAACATACACTGCTATCTCCAGAACACAATGTCCAGGCTAGCACAATGCACATCACAACACAAGGAAATATCACGGCACAATGAAAGTAATGACTACATGTTATCATGAAGAAATATGAGTTGCTCCACATGATCAGGCAGCAGGCGCTCCCTTCTAAGAGAGACAACCCCCCTGCCACTGAAAAGGCACGCTCGCTTGGAACAGAAGTGGCTGGTATAGGGAGTTACATGGGGCAAAGCTTTGCCAGACTGGGGTATCTGAAGGTGCCTACAGTCCTCCACCAGTCACATGGGTCACTGTCTTTCTTGAAAAGTGGTCTCGCATAGTGAACGAGTGGTAGTGCGGCACGTTACGGCCGCATAATATTGAAAATGTACAGTTACATGATCGCCAACAGCGCTGCACGTCGGGGGTGCACCAGCAATAAATCATACGTATTGGGGCGCTCGTCGCAGGCAGATATCGTGCCTCTGTGTAGTTACGACGTTTATCGCTCCTCTCGGCAACGTTTTTAGCTATACGAACGCAGCAAAAATGTGGAAGACTAGTTATTTTATGCATGATAATCGAATCGCATATGAAAATTTTTCGAATAATCGAAGTTATCGAATATTCGAATCTTTTCGAATACACGATTTTCGAATCGGATACGAATATTTCGAGTGTAATATTCGACGAATATTCGAAACTTTCGAATATTCGCACACCCCTACTCAACACGCAGCGGGCCGCTCCCACGTAGGGACCGTATGTGAAAATAAAATATCGCGAAAATTAACATTGTGCCAATGGCTCCACCATTTCCTTGTTTCCGTAATGTCACTGACATCGTAACCTTAGAAAAGGCAGTACAACAACAGATGCATTACGCAATGCATGCGATTTTAATATGCATGCATGCATGCAGCTTAGTGCTTCAATGTGTACCCGTCACTTCTTCCATTAACACCCTTATGAAAGACATTAACACCCTTTTTCCGCGCACACCCTTCTCTTAGGGTGTATATAAAGAAAAAAGGGTGTTGTGCAATGGAAAAAAGGGTGTTAATGTCATTAACACCCTGTTTACACCCTTAAGGGTGTAAAAATGTTAAGTATATATACTGCGCAAGAGGTCAAACTCCCCACAAAACCGCTTTTTCCATACACGATGGCGTCGAGGCCTTGGAGACGCGCCCTCCGGGTCCGACCCCTTCCCCGCAACATGTCCAAAGACCACAGCGGTCGTCGCCAGGCGCGCGCGGAATCGTTGCAGCGACACTTTGGTCACCAATAACACGTGTGTTACGTGGACGTTGCCGGCCCGCACCACTTGAGATGGTATACGCCGCAGTCGTACACAACACAAAAATAGTAAACGGGCTCCCTTTCAAAGCCTACAGTGCAACACACGCGGAGCAGATTCCATGACTCTGGCTCTCACCTATCCCTCCTCAAAACACATCATCACCGAATCGCGAGGGGCGTGTCGGAACTATCAGCTAGGGCGGGCTTCCCCGCTTGCTCAGCGCATACTGCAACCTACCTGCCGTTACCTTGATCCAGCTCCGCGTAATCTGGTTTGGGCCCCCGGTCACCAAGGACTCCAGGGAAACGAACAGGCCGGTCAGGCCGCCCGCGCACACTCTTCCCGGGCTGTCTCCCTGTCTTTGGAAGCCTACTCCCAATCAGACAATTTGGCCCTTTCATTCAAAGACATCACGTATTACTACAAGGAGGAGCACCAGCGCTATACGGATCCTTGTAAGGGACTGGATGGCGCTGACGAGCGCCTCCTTTTAAAACTTTTCATACTGTTCCCGGCGGTGCTAAAACATTTTAATTCATCCTTTGATGGCACGTGCCAGTTCTGTGGCGAGGTGGCTGACCTGACACTTTCCACATGCCAATAAAACCCATCTATCTCCCCCCCCCCCCCCCCCCCCCAAACCCCAACCTCACGAGAGAGGACTGAGAGGCGGCCCTGCTCGGCTGTCAGGACCTCAAGGCCCAAAAGGCCCTGGTTCAACGGACGTGGGCGGCGTTTCTTGCCAACGGAGTCCTGAAATAGGGGCTCTACCTAGTACTGTGAGGGGAAGAGGCCCATGATAAAGATGAACCCCACCAGACAAAGATGAACCGCAGGAAAGAAAAAGAGTGGCAAAAATCCCGTATGTCCACTGGCTGTCGCACGGCATGAAGAGAGTGGCTTCACGATATGGGGTTGATGTCGTGTTCTCCGCAGAAAATAAGGTGGGCCACATCTGCCCAGCAGTAAGTAAGAAATTAGACAAGCCACAACAGGGTGAAAAAAGAGGATGTGCCATCAAGCATGGAAGGCAGTTTGTTCCTTGCGCACGTGGTGTTGTCTACAGAATACCACTGTCGTGCGGCAAGGCATATATCGGGCAAACAGGTAGATGCCTGAATGTGCGTCTGCGAGAGCACAACAGCTCATTAATAGGAAGGCCGTTCACCCATCTGGCGCTGCACTGCAAGGGGTGTGATCAAGGTAGCTGCAAGCCTGCTTTTGATCAGACGACAGTAATCTACAAGCACAGGGGCTCCGTGCAGAGGGAGATTGTAGAGGCCTTCGTCATCCAGAGGGAGGGGCTGCATTGCATCAGTCACCCCTCTATCAGTTTGCAGGAGGGGGAGACAGCCTATCTAGAGCGTCACTTGACGTAGGCAGGCTGAGCGCAAGATTTTAACTTTTTAGGTTTTTTTGGTGTCGACTCGTTGGGTTGGGTATGATTGCATAGTAGTATAAATATTTCTTTCCTCAATAAAAAAATTTCAGTTGCTAGTAGCGCGTCGTCCCGTGTCCATCTTCTTCATTGTGTACCGTATTATCGCGCCCTTCCGTTTATCATGAACCAACACCTACTCGCCCAACTTTTTACCTTACTGGGAAGAGGCCAATACGGCCCCAACCCAATAACCTCTCTGCAACCATTTTATGGGTAATAAATGTTTTGACCACCACCATGGCCATTGCCAATGCCCTTTGAAAATGGATAATATCTTAAAATTGTGAAAAACTAGCCGGAGTTTCCCTTTAAAGCGCAGCATCTCGGAATACATGTTATTTCGAGAGTGCTGTGTGGCATGCTCGTTAGTAATGACGTTCAAAGGAAATTTTGCTGAAAAACGCTGTGCAGTTCAGGACATAAGGCAATTAAAACGGCATGGAAACAGCAGACGCGATTCACCCAGGCGCAGCCCGTGAGAATTTCATTGCCTAAAAGCACCGGCCACAGGGAATCCATTTCCAGCGTATTGTGTGCACGGCCGTTTGCGGGCCAGGCATGTTTTACTTCACGCTAATAGCCACGTTGAAATTATGTCCGAAATGCGTTCCACATAGTTTTCGGTCCAAGTGACAATGACATTGAGCTCATTTCCATCGCAGATTCGGCATGGGCGTGGCGAAGTGTACACGTGCACACACGGCAATGCGTGCGCGTGTACTTCATCTTACACACATACATACGCACACATTGTGCTTCGTAGGCTAAAGAGCGAGTCACGAGCTCAAATCGCAACGACAATCGCACCTGGGTGCAGAGCTGTGTGCGAGAGCGCACAACTCTGTACCAAGGTGTGAATGAATGAAAGGCTTTCTTTCTTTCTTTCTTTCTTTCTTTCTTTCTTTCTTTCTTTCTTTCTTTCTTTCTTTCTTTCTTTCTTTCTTTCTTTCTTTCTTTCTTTCTTTCTTTCTTTCTTTCTTTCTTTCTTTCTTTCTTTCTTTCTTTCAGTTTGGCTTTCGTGCAGGCTACTCTACCAACCTCGCGCTTCTTTCATTCACGAATAAGATTAAACACTACATTGACACAGGTAATTATGCTGGAGCGGTGTTTATTGACCTCACGAAAGCGTTTGATTCAATCCTTCACAAAATTTTAATTACTAAATTAAACGCGGCTGGTGTGGTAGGACCTGCGTTGAACTTCATTCACAGCTACTTAACTAAGAGAGAACAGGCTGTTAGCATTTCTAATCATCTTTCTAATTTTAAATTAGTCAATAGGGGAGTACCTCAGGGATCAATACTAGGCCCATTACTCTTCACCATTTACGTTAATGATCTAACTTCTCACCTATCGCACTGTCTACCTTACCTGTATGCGGATGACACTACGATTTTAACTGCTTGCACCTCGATTGATAGTCTTACTTCTAAGCTTAATAGCGATCTTGAAAGTATAATTCGCTGGTGTCGTCAAAATTCATTGGAAATTAACCCCAGTAAAACAGTTTTTATGCTATTTCACCCCACTCAAAAAAAGGTCGTTGAATTTCCGTCTATAACGGTCAATAATTATCCCATCAAAGCTTCCAGTCAGTGTCGTTTGCTGGGAGTGATTCTTGATTCAAACTTAAAGTACACTTCCCATGTCTCACACCTAAAGCAAAAAGCTGCCTATGACATCAGGATTCTCATCAAGGCACGTCCATACTTTTGTCTAAATACCTTGCTTTCTCTTTACTATGCCTTCGTTCACAGTCACTTCACTTACTGCATTGCGTCCTGGGGTAATACATATAGCACTCATCTGGCTCCTTTACAATATGTTCAAAACCAGGCCATTCGCATTATCACATTTCAGTCACCACGATGTAGTGCATCTGCTCTTTTACAAGAGCATCGTATTCTAACCATTCATAAACTTTTTCATTTTAACATGGCAACCCTTACATACAATTCTCTTCACTCAAACATGCCATTCATAGTTTTCAACAAAGAACAACTCATTAATCAAAATATAACTCGATTTGCATCAAATAATAACTTCCTGTTACCGAAAGTTAGAACTAACTATGACAGATTCACTTCTATCTTCACAGCCATTTCCGTCTGGAACGGTATTCCAAGTGACGTGGAAATGTCTCCAAGCGTAGGTAGTTTTAAAAAGCACTTATTTTCGTATTTACTTAACGTTTAAATAATCTTGTAGTTTATGCTGTTCAATCGGAACTGTTTTGCCCATTATTTTGTTCTGTATTGTACCAAATTCGCTTATTATCATGTGTCTGACATTGTTGCCGCTTTGTGACATACCACTTTTATCTTTTTTCTTTACCCATTATTATTCAGCACATGTGATATCTGTATCGTTCACTTAACATCTAACATGTACTTCAGTGTATATACATTTCATGTTTCATTTCTTTTGCTGTCAAGTGTTATTGATTCTTTGCTGATTGATTGTTTGATTTCATTTGCTGTCAAGTGTTATTGATTCTTTGAGACTTATTCTTTTCTGTTTGCCAAGTTGCTTTACATGATTTGTTTTCTTTTGTTTAACCAGCACAGGAGGTCCCCTTGCAGCCTAGAGCTTTGGGACCTCCTTCTGTATATTATTTTTCCTATGTATTATCTTTTTCGAATCAATAAAAATCATTTCTTCTTCTTCTTTCTTTCTTTCTTTCTTTTCGCACGTTTACGCGCACGTTGCTTTCAACTTATTCGTCCTGTCAAGACGTTTATTAGCGGGCACTCGGCGACGGCGACAGTCAAAAGCGGGGCCGACTCTCTGCACGAGGAGCGTGCTCTCAGAGAAGAGGCGACCCACTAGAAGGCGCTCGAGAGGACGACCCATTAGCGACTACGAACGCTTCGCTACAATTACCCCGGGTACGAAAAGGGAGCCGCCTGGCGACCTAGCAGCTTGTCACTATGAGCGAGTCATGGTAGGGCTTCAGGCGCTCCACGTTGACAATGAAGCGCCCTCGACGGCGCATGTCCGAAGATGGTTCGATGGGTTCGATCAGGTAGTTGACCGGGGATGTGCGTTCCACGACACGGTAGGGGCCTTCGTATTTGGGCAGTAGTTTGGATGAGAGGCCAGTTGCAGTGGTCGGGACCGAGAGCCACACGAGCGCTCCAGGGAGGAACGTGGACTCAGAAGTGGTGGTGTCACCGCGAATGCTTTTCTGCCGCTCTTGTTCGTGCGTTGTAAAGGTCTTCGCAAGCTCGCGACATTCCTCAGCAAGCCTGGCTGTGTCCGAAATAGGCGCACATTCAGATTGATCTGGCTTGTAGGGAAGGATGGTCTCGATTGTGTGCGACGGGTGCCTGCCGTACAATAAGAAAAATGGTGAGAAACCAGTAGTGCTCTGAGAGGCGGTATTGTAGGCGTACGTGACGAAGGGCAGAATGGCATCCCAATTGTGTGGTCGGCGGCGACGTACATCGAGAGCATGTCGCCGAGCGTGCGGTTAAAGCGTTCGGTGAGGCCATTCGTCTGCGGGTGGTAAGCAGTAGTTTTGCGGTGAACAACGTTGCACTCTTTGAGAATGGCTTCCACGACTTCCGACAAGAAGACACGGCCTCGATCACTGAGCAGTTCCTGGGGCGGACCGTGACGCAGCATGAATCGTTGGAGCAGGAAGGAGGCCACATCGCGCGCTGTAGCCGCAGGGAGGGCGGCAGTTTCAGCGTATCGCGTGAGGTGGTCTACAGCGACGATGACCCAGCGGTTACCAGCGGATGTCAGAGGAAGTGGCCCATACAGATCGATGCCAACGCGCCCAAACGGTCGGTCAGGGCAAGGTAGAGGGTGCAGACCTGCCGGCGACAGGTGTGTTGAAGTTTTGCGGCGCTGACAGTCGATGCAGGAGCGAACGAACTTCTGCACGAAGCGGTACATGCCTCGCCAAAAGTACCGTTGGCGAATGCGGTGGTAGGTTTTCGATACGCCAGAGTGTGCACACTGTGGATCAGAGTGGAACGACTCGCATATGTCAGAACGCAGACTGCGGGGTATTACCAGTAGCCACCGGCGGCCGTCGCCGTTGTAATTGCGTCGATGGAGCAGGTCGTCGCGAACGGCGAAATGGTGGGCTTGACGACGCAACGCGCGAGTAGATGGTGTGGCTGACGGATCAGTCAGTAAGTCTATCAGTGAGGCAATCCATTGGTCCTTGCGCTGTTCGGTAGCAATGGTGTGAATGTCGATGGAAGAAACGGCAAAGTGAGACACTGAGCTGTGGGCATTTTCGTCAGGCAAGGGAGAGTGCGACAGGGCGTCGGCGTCAGCATGCTGGCGTCCGTTGCGGTACAGCACGCGGATGTCGTAGTCTTGCAGGCGAAGTGCCCAACGAGCGAGACGGCCTGAGGGATCCTTCAACGACGACAACCAGCACAGTGCATGATGGTCGGTGACAACATCGAATGGGCGACCATACAAATAAGGCCGAAACTTCGCAAGGGCCCAGATGATTGCCAGGCATTCTTTCTCCGTGACGGTGTAGTTGGTCTCGGCTTTAGTAAGCGTACGGCTTGCATATGCCACGACATATTCTGGGAACCCAGGTTTGCGCTGCGCAAGGACAGCGCCGAGGCCAACACCGCTGGCGTCCGTGTGTACCTCTGTAGGGGCCGTTGGGTCGTAGTGGCGTAGTATGGGAGGAGACGTCAACAAACGGCGGAGCTTTGCGAAAGCGTCGTCGCACTGTGACGACCACGAATTGAGGGGCCCGTTGCTGCCAAGGAGCTTCGTCAGCGGCGATATGATAGTCGCAAAGTTTCGGATAAAGCGCCGAAAGTAGGAGCATAATCCTACGAAACTGCGCAGTTCATTGACGGACGTAGGCTTGGGGAACTCTGTCACGGCCCGAAGCTTGGCTGGATCAGGGAGAATTCCGTCCTTAGACACGACGTATCCTAGTATCGTCAGCTGCCGTGCTGCAAATCGGCACTTCTTTAGATTCAGTTGTAGCCCGGCCTCGCTCAAACGCGTCAAAACATGCCGCAGGCGTTGAAGATGCGTGGAGAAGTCCGGGGCGAAAACGACGACGTCATCGAGGTAGCACAGGCACGTGTGCCATTTCAAGTTGCGCAGGACGGTATCCATCATGCGCTCAAAGGTCGCGGGCGCATTGCACAGCCCAAACGGCATGACGTTAAACTCGTACAAGCCGTCGGGTGTGACAAACGCTGTCTTCGGTCGAGCGTCATCAGCCATGGGGACTTGCCAGTACCCTGAGCGCAAATCGAGCGATGAAAAAAATTCTGCTCCTTGCAGGCTGTCAATGGCGTCGTCTATTCGAGGTAGGGGATAAACGTCCTTACGGGTAATCTTATTTAGTCGTCGGTAGTCCACACAGAACCGCACAGAGCCGTCCTTCTTCGCAACGAGAACGACAGGAGAAGCCCATGGGCTGTTGGAGGGTCGAATAACATCGCGGCGAAGCATGTCTTCGACTTGCTCGTTAATTACACGACGCTCTGCTGGCGATACGCGATATGGACGTTGCCGCAGTGGTGGTTGGGTGCCAGTGTCGATGTGATGCGTGACAGCAGACGTGCGGCCGAGAGAAGTTTGCGCGACATCGAACGAAGAACGAAATTCTTCCAACAGCCATAGAAGCTGGGAACGCTCGACCGATGTAAGGTTGTCAGCAATCGAGGAACCAAATACATCAGCGGGTGACGAATCAGATGTGGAAACAGCACTGAGCGAACGGGAGCTGGCGCAGTGCGTGTCACCCGGTGCGTCCATAACTTGTGCGTCTTCGAGGGCTTCCGCTCTGCCGAGACATTCCCCTCGCACCAGTGTAACAATGTACGGGGATGGGTTCGTAACAAAAATATCGGTGTCGCCCTGAGTGACTTGCACGGTCGCAAATGGCACCAGCAAGCCTTTCCTGTTGAAAACGCGGTCAGATGGAGAAAGGAGTGCAACGGTGTCAGCGAGACCGGTGCAATAGACTGACACGGCCGTTGACGAGTTTGCAGGAAGTGTGGTGTCGTCTTTGACGAGTACCTTGGTCGCAGCCGGTAGACTGTCCGCCGGCGTCAAATCTGGGAATGGTGAGAGCTCTATTTCGGCTGGTGCGCGCCGAATTACGGCGTCGTGACGTGCGAGAAAATCCCATCCCAGGATGACGTCGTGGGAGCATGAACAAATTATGATGAATTCGACGGCGTACAGAGCGTCCTGAATCATGACACGGGCGGCGCACACCGCTGTCGGGTGAATACTTTGGGCGCTGGCTGTACGGAGGGAGAGCCCGGAAAGTGGCGTCGTCACTTTTCGTAGTAGTCGGCTAAATTTAGCGTCCATAACGGATACAGCAGCTCCAGTGTCTACAAGGGCCGATGTGCGCACACCATCTACAAACACGTCTACTACGTTTGATGGGCTTTGCTGAGGGCTTTGGCAGTTCGATAGCGTCGCAGTCCTTGTCTCTTGGACTGCGACGACTAGTTTTTCTGTTCTCGTGCGACCGGACGAGGCCGCATCGGCGACAGTGATCGGCGTCGTTGGGACGGTGAACGGCGGGTAGATGAAGCTGGGCGTGACGTCGGCGACATAGGCGGCGGCGGGTCGTAATACGGGCGGCTGGACTGGTTGGTGACGGTTGATCCGACTAGAGGCGGCTGCACGCGGTTGCAATAGCGGGCGACGTGACCGGCCCAACCGCACGCAAAGCAGATGGGGCGGTTGTCGGCAGTGCGCCATCGGCTTGCCGGACTAGGTCCCATCCATGTCGCAGGACGCGAGGGACGGGGCGACGGCTGATATGACGGCATGGTGGTCTGCAGTCGAGGCGTATGAATGACGTCGGCGTACGCAGCCGGCAAACTCACTTCGAAGGCCCGAGGCCTGGCGACGGCCCCGGCGTAAGTTAGCGGGGGCACCACAGGGAGCGCTGGGGGCGGCCTGGCTGCAACTTGCGCGTAACTGAGAGTCGCAGGCGCTGGAGGGGGCTGGTGGTATTCCGGCATGACCTCCGCGATTTCCTGCTCGATTGCCCGGCGCAGGGGAGGCAGCAGTGTGGTCGACGGCTGCTCAACATGCTGTGGGTGAGCGAAGGCCAGTAGAGAAAACTGGCGGGCAATTTCCTCGCGCACGAAGGACTTGATCTCGGCGAGTAAGACGGAGTGGTCCGACGTGGCCGACAAGCCAGTGAGATCGGCGTCGCGTGATGGTCGACACGTCATCAGCCGCTGCCGGCGCAGCTCCTCGTAGCTTTGGCACAGTGTGATGACCTCTGCCACAGTGCGAGGGTTTTTGGCAAGCAGCATGGTGAAGGCATCGTCGTCGATGCCTTTCATAACGTTCCGGATCTTGTCGGACTCAGACATTGTCGCATTGGCTTTCTTGCACAAGTCGAGCACGTCTTCAATGTAGCTCGTGAAAGACTCGCCGGCCTGCTGGGCTCTTTCACGTAAACGCTGTTCGGCTTGCAGCTTGCGAACGGCAGGGCGGCCAAACACGTCGATGATGGCGGTCTTGAAAGCGGACCACGTAGCGAAATCGGATGCGTGGTTGTTGTACCATAGGCCGGCCACACCCGCGAGGTAGAAAACGAGGTTGCTCAGTTTGCCTGCCTCGTCCCATTTATTGGGGACGCTCACACGCTCGTAGATCGCGAGCCAGTCCTCGACGTCGCTGCCATCCGCGCCGGTGAAGACAGGAGGGTCGCGGATGCGGGGGACACCTGGACATGGCGTCGGCGCAAGAGGAGGCGTTTGCTGGGCGGCGTCTTGAGTCATGGTAGCAGGCACGGTACGGGATCGAAGCTCCAAGGGCATCGAATGCGGACCGGAGTTGTTGAAAGGGCACAGCACTCTCCACCAAATTGTCAAGACGTTTATTTAGACTCGGCGACGGCGACAGTCAAAAGCGGGGCCGACTCTCTGCACAAGGAGCGTGCTCTCAGAGAAGAGGCGACCCACTAGAAGGCGCTCGAGAGGACGACCCATTAGCGACTACGAACGCTTCGCTACAGTCCCAATATTCATGCTCAACAGGCGCAACAGCTAAGCAACGAGAAGAAAGAAAACGGAAACACGATGCGTGCTGTGCGTTGATTTTCACGCACTACCCCGCGAGAGCTCAAGCAGCGCTAGTTGTTTACTGCGCTTGCTGGGCTTCGCCGCCAGGCAGTACGCAAATGGGCCAGATCTTTCATGTGGCCTTTCCTGACAGGATGTCGCTTGCCACTGTGCGTGCGTGCCGACTCTCCTTTCAGGCCTTAACCCTTTTGTTGCAGCCGCTCTTCACGCTTCATATATCAGACGTTCCTGCAGCTCACTTCCTTCGTGCCCGAGTTTAGCTTATAGTATAGGCCTCGTGGGCTGCTGTTTCAAATCTGACATGCAGCGCCACTGCGGCGGCTGCTGGCAAAATGTCCCTGTTCCCTCCGCACAGCCGCGCTTTGCCGCAGCAGGTTGGCAATAGTCCCTATCAGCGTAAGCGTGTGTACGCGGCGAAAAAAAGTAGACTTCTATCTGCCCTTGCGAATTCGCATGTCCTAACAGCTACAAGAACACGGCCGGGAAAGTGCCGAAGGTGCAATTTTGTCATTTTCCATGGAAGTCGCACGAAGCTGATTGGCGGAAACGTTGGAATGCAGCCTTTGGGCGCGCCCGATTAGCAGACGCGTCCTGTCTTCGCACGGTTTCTTTCGCTTTCTATCCAAGTCACTGGCGTAACCAGGGAGATTCAACCCCCCCACCCCCCCCCCGAAGTTTTTTTTTTGCATGTGTATGTGTACACGCACATATACAAACGCACGGACGAACATAAAGTATGCTTGAAACCCCACCTAAAAAATTCTGGCTATGCTACTGCTCCAGGTATACTATTGCCACATTGTTGGTTCCCTTTCATTATTGTTGGCCCGAACGGAGTTTTGTGGCAACAATAGCGACGCAAAACAGTCGTCTGCAGTGCTCACTTTGTCGGCTGTGCACGATGTCGGGCCAGGGGCCTCAGGATCGGCTTTATGATCGGAGAACGTAGACGAAAAACACAGTTGCACATGTTAAAAAATAATTTAGCAAAATGTTCGACGTACTAACATCGCTAGAAAACTAAGGGACGGGCACTTCATGCGGTCTCTATCATTTTATCGTTGCTAATATGTCATTTCAACTATCCCAGCTTTCTGCTAATGCGCGCAGGTCATAGGACGAGCGATGCGCACTTTTTTCTTGGCACACGATAACAAATACTTTTCATCTTATGCCAAGAAAAAGGTTTACTTGCTTCTAAACGCACATTGTACTCCTCGCTCTTTATTTGTGCGACGCATTTTCCGAATATTTTCGACGGACCGACGGCACTGTGCAGTTCTTATCTCATGCAGTAAATGTGATTAGCAGCATACAAGTCGCCACGCCGAAGTGAACTACTTCGTTTGAAGTATTCCTGAACGTTTTCTATTCGTCCGTAGTCGCAAAAAGGCAAGCGGGGCTCGTTTTGCGTTGCCACTTCCGCGCATCGACCTTCACCGCACACAACTTCGAGCTACGCGCCGGGAAGGGAACAGGGACAAAACGCGCTAAGCGGCCGCACTGGCGCTGCGCACTCGAAGAGCGGTGGCGCACGAGGCCTATAGGCACTACCCCTAAAAAAAAATTGGCAGATTGCATGCCTTGTGGGAATCGGTATCATGCGATGTTGTCAGCGAGTAGTTCTATGCTGCATTTTTTGGCTTTGAGCCATGCGTTACGAGGTGGATTGACGTGTTTTTTTAAGTGTAGTGGTTGTGTGCACATCGTGGACTTTCCAGGAATGTCGACAACGCTGACGTTTAAAGGGTAACTTATGGTCTTACGTAACGTCAGCATTCACGTAGAGCACATGCGTCAGTATTATCGAAACGAAGTGCACTTTACGGTGCGACGATGTGAATACATACATAACTCGCTAGCGTATTCATCCGGGGCTGAGCGACGCTTCAATTTATCTTGCTGAATCATAGGAATACAAATGTAAGGTTTATTAGACTGCTATAAAAGCAAAGCCAACACTCGAACCACAGACGTTAACCTGACATCACGCCTGTATCGTAGAAGTACATATGTAGCGTTTATTGCTTTGTTATAAAATTACATAGCCAGCACCACAACCACAATTGACGTTGCGCCGACATTACGCCTGCAAAGGGTATTTTTCCAAAGCAGTTTCTAGACCTGGCGCGGGTAGAATGCCTGACTGCCACGCAGAATGCTTGGGTTCGAATTCTGCCGGGATCCTAATTTTTAATCTTTGCATTCTTCGGGTCAATGCTGCCGGTGCCGGTTTTCCTTAACGCTCTCGCATTTAAATTACCAATCTCTGTTCTCGCCGTTCCTGGGTAGATATAAACTGTCAATCACCTGTGGCGCATACCCGTACACCGCGGCCCGTGGTAAAGGGGTATGTGCCACAAGTGTCTGGAGGAAAGGGGTTTGACGACGTACGCGACAGGATTTTCACGTTATTTATGTCATGACCAGACAGTCATATTCGCCAAGTCCTCTTACCTTCCCATGCCAATCTTCGTCCTCACCAAGTAAAGGAGGCCATCACGAGAGCACCCAGGCGTAGGAGACTAGATAGGTAGATAGATAGATAGGAACGCTCAAAGTGCCTAGGGTTCGCTAAGAAATGCTTCGCATTTAAAATGAAATCATCGCACGCGTTCAGTGATTTCGCGTACGTGCCTCTTCGCCCATCTTGGCAGTTGCAATCCAAAGATGTTTGTGGTGTCGGATCATAGGTAGAAAATACCCTAGACGATTGCGAAGTTAAATTACCGTTTCATCTAAACCGGCGTGTGTCAATGAATATAATTTTTTTGAAAAAGCGCAACAACGAGCCACTCGGTGTCGCTGTCCTGCCTGCGAGGTCCGCAATATGTCTGTGTTTATTGTGCACTCTCGGTAACAGAAAAAATCAACAACAATACAACAAATAAAGAGAGCGTACAGCCAAAGCCGGAGTGCGCTGGTTCTCCACTATGAATTGCACAGTGGTGTTTCGCCTGTAATCTTATAGTCGGTGGTCATCGTGCTTCGTTATACTGACTGCTGACTCATTGCTTGGTCCCGAAAGTGCTATAGCAGTGTTGTTTTTTGTGCGCGTCGGTATTTTGGTTCAATCTGTTCGCTGTAACGCAACAATAATAAACAATGTTGGTTTCTACGCGCGTACTGCTGACAACGCAAAGCGGCGCCTATTAAATTCCATCTGTCTTTCTAACTGGCGTAGCTGTGCTCATATGTATAGCGTTTCACAACTCCTTTCTAACTGCAAACATGCAAGGCCACACAAGTGTATCTTGACTGCTTACGTCACTGTATCCCCGATGCCCCACGTAATACGGCTGTCACAGCTGCTGCATTAGAGCGTTTTCTTTGTGCCGGTGTACCGTCACACTGCGAACGGCGTAGTGGTGCCCGTTGCTTGCCTAAGGTCATTATTGTCTTAGACGTTGATGTTTTGTTTTACTTTGCGCGCATCGGGAAACGTTTAATTCTCCACAGAAAGCCTAGGGCAAATTATGTTATTATTACTTGTGGAATAAAAAAAAATGATAAATCAAAGAAATGAAAGTGTGTTCCGGGCATATATAAGCCTTGCCAAACGCTTGTGAGGAGGAAGAATTGAAGTAAACGCTGTTCTTGGGAATGGTATTAAGGAACGAAGAGAAAGAAATAAGAGCCTATGTTTGGTCACCAAGGCCGGTAAATATTAAGAACTGTATCAATGCCCGCATCGTTTTCAAGTGGAACAACCCTTACCTGCCTGTTTAAAATAATACAGGCACCAAACTTTCTGAATTAATACGGCAGCGCCCGGAACTTGTGAATCCATCCCCGATAAAAACCCCCCACATGTCATAACCTTGTTAAATGGGCGCCTTGTAGTGACAGTGGCGGTGAAATGTGTAGGACCAGGCGTATTTAGCCTTGCAATCGAGGTCGACAGTGTTATGAGCATCTCTTTTATCGCCGCGGGTGTATTTCGCCTACACGTTCAGCATCACATCGTCTTATACAGAAATGTAAATAGGCATGAACGCTCCATAAGGATGCGTTAAAAGGCATACATGTTTGCGGCCCATAATGAGACGCCGATTTGCGTTTCTTTTCGGTATGACCGGGTTTCACTGGCTGAAACACGTCTTGTGGCCGGCGCAGGCCACGCCTGAAGGTATTGGAACTTCAAGTTATAATCAGATTCCTTGCACGACACGAGCGGGTTAGTACATTATAGAACTTACGCGAGTACCATCGATGATACTGGAATGTACGATGACGCTTTTGTAAAAGACTGAGGCGTTTCACTCGCAGATCAGATCATCGACGACCGACGACCGTGCTCGCCTCCATCATTGGCTGCGAGTGATTCGTTTTGCTTGACACAGGCTCGCCCAATAAATAGTCCAGTCTTTACGGGTTTGACGTCTGCGTTCCTCGCAGTCACAACCACACAGCAATAACATATGTTTGTCCCGGCAGTCACCTATAGAATTTTACAAAAGCTGCTCTCAGGCACGTGCGAGGCTTCAAAAAGCCGTGACTTCAGTATAGGCGTACTTTAATGAAAAAGGCCTCGAAATTTCATTCGAGAAATCTGCGTTGTTCGCGTTTACGCGGATGCCAATGACGGTATATGCTGTGCCCATCAATGGCTAAAATGTTTTTTTTACGCCAGGACGCACAGATTCTCGGGAGTCATCATCGATCGAGATCTCCGCTGAAATCTCCATGTGCCCGGTCTTAAGAAGCGCCTGACAGACATCTCACTTCTATTCAAAGCCTCGGAGGGAAAATGTGGGGTAGGTCGGTGCAGGCAATGCTGCACTTATACCAGACCCTCTTTCTCGGGCACCTGCCGTCTACCGGTACTGACGAACACTTGTAAAAAGCAACATACGTACAATAGAAAATGCTCAAGGCCAGGCAGTCAGAGTTTGTCTCGGACGAAGGATTACAAAGTGTGGCGAAGCAATTGGTGCTGCTTTACGGTTGCGCTCTCCAGCGGCTCCTAGTGGGTCGTCCTCTTCTAAACGCCGCTCGCGCTCGGAGCCCGTGCTTTTGCCTTGACTGTCGCCATAGTGCATTGTCGCCGAGTGCCGTCCAATAAACAGCTTAACAAATTGGTGGAGAGTGCTGTGCTCCCATTCAATGCCCCTCGAGCTTCGTTCCCGTACTCTGCCATCTACCATGCCCCAAGACGCCGCTCAGCAAACGCCGCCTCCCACACCGACCACATGTCCCGGTGTCCCACGCATCCGCGATCCACCTATCTTCACTGGCGCCGATGGTACCGACGTGGAGGACTGGCTCGCAATTTACGAGCGCGTGAGCGTACCCAACAAATGGGACGAAGCAGGCAAGTTGAGCAACTTAGTCTTCTACCTCGCGGGAGTAGCAAGTTTGTGGTACAACAACCACGCGTCCGATTTTGCTACTTGGTCTGATTTCAAAACCGCCGTTATCAACGTTTTTGGCCGCCCTGCAGTTCGTAAGCTGCAAGCAGAACAGCGCTTACGCGAACGAGCTCAGCAGGCCGGTGAATCTTTCACCAGTTATATCGAAGACGTCCTGGACTTGTGTAAGAAAGCCAACGGCACCATGTCCGAGTCTGACAAGATCCGGAACATTATGAAGGGCATTGACGACGATGCATTCACCATGTTGCTCGCTAAAAACCCTTCCACCGTGGCCGAGGTCATCACACTGTGCCAGAGCTACGAGGAGCTCCGCCGGCAACGTTCGATGACCCGTCGCTCTCCATCACGCGACGAAGAGCTTGCTGGCTTGGCGACCATACCTGACCAGGCCACGCTGCTGGCAGAAATGAAGGCATTCGTGCGCGAGGAAATCGCACGCCAGTTCTCTCTCCTGGCCTTCGCCCACCCGCCGCACGTTCAACAGTCGTCGACGACCCTTCTTCCTCCCATCCGCCAAGCGATTGAGCAGGAAATCGCGGAGGTGATGCCTGAGTACCACCAGCAACCTCCGGCTCCTGCGCCACAGAGTTACGCACAGGTTGTCGCCAGGACGCACCCGGCAATCCCTGCGGCTGCACCGTTGAGTTACGCCGAAGCCGCCGCTAGACCTCCGTCCTTCGAAGCGGGCGTGCCGGCTACGTATGCTGCCGTCATCCCTGGGCCCAGACTGCAACCCACCTTGCAGTCATTTCAGCAGCCGCCTCGTCAATCGCATCCTGCGACGTGGGCGGGACCTGCCCCGGCGAACCGATGGCGCCATACTGCATTGTCGCCGAGTGCCGTCCAATAAACAGCTTAACAAAAGGATTATCCTGCCACCTCACATAATCTTGGAAATTCGTATAGCGTACATTAGACACCTTGCTCATTCTCATGCCCACCACCTAGCCTCGCTTCCAGAAGACCTGCCGGGTGCCTCCTTTCGTAAGAGGATTTCGGCTCACCGAGAGTGCCTCCCAACAGACTACACGCCTCCTGAAAGAATCCTGACACCCCCTTGGTGCCCGGACCGACCTAAACTTCGCCTGACAGTGCCAGGGATTCGTAAGAAGGCGAAGCTCTCGTCGTCAGCTTTAGAGTGGCTGTCTCTACTGATGCTGCACGAAGAATACGAAGACCACGTTACACTACATACGCATGGCTCGAAAACTGTTGGAGGATCCGCATGAGCTGTTATCTTCCCAGCAAAAGCCAAAACCTATCAATTTAGAACGTCTCATAGGACTACGTCGACTGCTGTGGAGCTTGTGGCACTCCGCAGTTTACATTCGAAGGATTCAACTAGAGTCACCACTAAAATGGAGCATATTTACAGACTCGAAGTCAGCCCTGAAGTGTCTGTCATGAGCTTTACATCATGGTGCACAAGACCAACTAGTATTGGAAATACGACACACCTATGAGAAGTAAAAAGACAAAGGGCATGTAACTTTTCAGTGGCTTCCAGGCCACTGTGACATTGACGGCAACGAAAATGCCGATAATTCTGCAAGGAATGCTCATGAAAGTGGCGTGCAGGAAGCCATTCCACTATCAAGAACTGATGCAGCATCAAAGATTCGCGCGCTCGCACGTGGTGTCGCACATTCAATGCGGAATACGTTCGGTTTTATGCATACCTGCCTCGACCATCCGGATCCGTCACTTCATCTTCAAATTCCATCCGGACTATCCCGATCCGACACAACTGCCATCTCACAGATCAGATGACACTCTAAGGCCACCTGTGCCTTAGAGTGTCATTCATGAACAGCTTTGCTTACCGAATCGGAATGGCAGGCAGTGATGCCTGTGATTACTGTGGCAGCGAGGAAACCACTGCATACGTCCTTTGTCATTATCCTCGCTACAGCTCCCAGAAACAGCCACGCTAAACGACTATGACACCCCCGTGCTTGAGTGTGTGTGCGTTTTTTTTTTGCTTTATATATTTAACCCTTTCTTTTCTTCCTTACGTTACTGACCCCCCTTACCCCTTCCCGAGTGACAGTAGCAAGCCGGATAATTTTCTGCTGGTTAACCTCCCTGCCTTTCACTTAACCTTTCTCTCTCTCTCTGCTCTTCGAAAAGTTGTAGTAACGAAGCTCGATTCCTTAAGCCACTTTGTTTTCTTCTATTTCTGTGTGGCGTGTTGTTACACTATTGCCCGTAGCGGCCTTAAACCACAGCGTAATCCATGCGTGCAACTGTTTTCGCCTTGAATATTATCGTTAGCAGAATGTAGAGAAATGGAGTAGCCAAGGTGCTTTTTTACTTTAATCTTTCCACAGCGGCACTATCACAATAGAACGCAATGCTCGATACGTTCAACTTATGAAAAGAAAAAAAATGTACTTCCCAATCGATAAAGAATGAAATTACGTTAGCCGTTAACCTAAGCCGAACACATGATTTTGTCTGCGTTCCTGTACGATGACAGTGCATTCTGACGGAGGCAGCTGCCGCTGCGATTCTTTTTGATTTGAGGAATCAAATATGCACGGTCATTTATACATCAATGTCTCAATGAATCTGCTTGTTCCGGTATAGCGATTACGTGTTGGCGAAAACCTTCATACCAGCTCGGTAAGGCTCTAAAATGGCCGCGTTATCATCGGTGTAAGAAACTGCCGGGGCTCCAAAGGCTCCATCATTTGCCCAAGCGGGGATGGTGTATTCACTAGCCCAGCATACGGCAGGTTTCACTAAGGTCATGCCACCTGCATACCACAATGCCGGAAGCTCTGTGTCGATCTTTGCAGGAGACATATCGAAGAACGACAAACTTATGTAGTCAATACGATCAACAATTTTCATGATAAGCTAAATGTTTGCTGTGCTAGCTGATTAACCACATTTATTCGTTTTCCAAACACTCGGGTCACCATGCATTAAAGTGTAAATACGGTATTTCCATTTTTCATTTCGTCGGGGTTTTAACGGCGCTCGGCGTATGTTATCACCCGGAGTATACTCCGGGTGATAACAAACAAACTATAGTTTGTTTTTAGGCGCTGGATAATATATAAGGGGCAAAATTCACCGAGAGAAATCGGTCATTTTATGCCACGTTGTTTGAATCAAGTGTGTGCCTTTTCGCAGTCGTGTACCTTCTAGATACAGAAGACCTATCCTCTGTGCAGGAACGATAAATCAGTTCCAAAGAAGGCGTCACCTGCCGGCTGCTCCCGCCCACCATGAGTAAGTACACAATTGGTTAGACCTCGGCTATGTTTCCAGAGGGTGCCTCGATGCCAAAACTTCCGCGTAGATCGAGGCACCCTATGTTTCCAAATCATAAAGTGCCGATACCGGATGAATGTGTAAGCGTCTCGGAAAAGCGAATGAATCCTACATTCTTAGTTTGAGAAGCTGCTTTTCTGAAAGCGCACGCTTCAGTATTTATGCGTAAGAATGTTTCAGCGTAGTTTGTGCACTCTTTAGCTCTTTAACTTATAACTCAAACAAGATTTAAATATTAATTGATACACCTTGGAAAGGCTGCGCCTCTGAAACCAGCACGAACCGTATTCACCAAGCCGGCATGCCACCAGACGTTTTGTCAGGTCTATACACTCTCTGTCAAGATACTTCTACATATGCTTGATATCTATGCTATTTTAAATGAAATATTTTCATTGAATGAAAGTCACATAATTAACTTTGATAAAGCGTTAGTAAATATTGTGGAAAAACAGATTCTTGCATACATTCTCGTATAGTAATAGACTTATAGTAACATTGGGTACAGTAACTATGTCGATTTGATTCTAAGCGTGTAATAAACAGCGATATCATGTAAATTTAAAGTCCAATCTTTACTGCTGTTTTTATCTTAGCGCGGCACCAGGAAATACCTTTTAGAAAAATGTTCTAAATGTATGACTATATTTAGCGCAGCCCTAAGATCACCAGTTCGCGCCACGCGCGTTCTTGTGCGTGCGCGCGATCATGTGTGACCACAGATTATGTACGGACCATCTTCATTCACAGGGAAGCAATATTTCGCGAGAAACGCATATTAAATATTCACTTTTCTCATGATCATATTTTTATGCTTTATTTCACCAATATTCTTTATTTATTTAGCAAAATTTAATTCAGGACAACGTCACGCAAATGGAAACACACGCCGCCAGCAAAATAAAACCTAAGAAATCAAATTGCTCGTGCAGCTTTTTCGTCATTTACAGGAGAAGTGGCCTAACTGAAACCCAAATTTTGATTTGTTTTATATTTTATTGTACCGCTGATTAGAAGGGACTTTAAATCACGCTCTAGCAGGCTTGGGAGACAGCTTTCGCACAGGCAAATATACTAGTGAAAACGCACATCGCCTTTATTGGTGATGTGCGTTTTCTAGTATTAACTCGCAAACAGAAAGCAAGACTACAGGAGAACAGGCGTGGAAGATCAATATTGAGGAGGTTTCCGCGCTCACCATCAGTCGGTGTAAAATAGCTTCTCACACGTGGCCAGTAATGATTTCGCCAAAGCCATTCGTCATTCCGCATCGGTCCTACTTCTTCCTTTTATGTGTTTTTTTAATAAAAATATATTTAAGGATGGGTTGGTGTCCATATGTGGCACCAGCTACTCCTTTTTTCTTGGATGTCAGATAGCGGCCTGGCGGTCTAGGGGTTGTGGTGCTCGACTGCTGACCCAAAGGTCGCGGGATCAAATTCCGGCCGCATTTCAGTGTAGGCAAAATGCGAGAGGCCCGTGTGCTTATATTTAGGTTCACGATAAGGAACCCCCGGTGGTTGAGCTTTCCGGAGCACTCTCTCTCGTAATCACATCTTGATTTCGGGATCTTAAAACGCAACAGTTTTAACTGCATGGTAGTTGTCGTCTTAAAGTCGTCAGCGATCACAAAACTAGACAAATAAACACACGGATAAACATTCAGTTGTGAGTAGCCACCTCTGTGTCACTGTCTCTGCTTCTGCCTCTCAGTTTCTCCTATTTCGACGTTTTAGTGGCTCTCTTAGCGTGAAACATTCACATACTCAGTCTCAATACTGCAATATAAATGTTCATACATGCAACATATTCAAAAAGATGTTCACACGGCAGATATCAAGCACTTAAATGTTGCTCAGAAGTGCTTATTCACTTTTTGTCCTAATACGACTGTGACATTCTCGGCCGTTACGAACACATTTAAGCTTTGTTTTGTTTTAACGGCACAGCGTATATTTATGCACGTGTTGACTGTTTTCGCCTTGGTTTTGCTATGCAACAGTTGCTCTTCATTTTTTTATAACATCACCGTCTGTACACATATATGTGATTGTTTATGTTGTTTTGACTGTTATGTTATTATGTGTTGACTTACGCTAAGTTGTATATTGTATGTGCTGCGGGTTAGTTGCGCTTAGAAATTTGAACCATATGTGCTCTGCGTTAGACACCTCTAAGAGCTAAGGAGTAGCCGGCGCCTTATTTGTGCGCCAACATATCCTTGCGTCATGTCAATAAAAGAAACGACTGAAGTCAATGGTTAAGCAAGGGATAAAATAGCGATGTCATATAGAATGAAAATGCGACAGTGGCACTGGGGAGGTTTATTCACTAATCTTCATCTAGGTAGGTGACGCCTTGACTGGTATAGCCTATGTGAAGCCTGGTGCTATAGGCGGAAACCTCGGGGTCATCCAGATACTCAAGTGTTACAACAGTTACAAATGTAAAAAGAAAGACCCATTTGGACACCCAATAACGAAGAGACGCTGTTCGCGGCAAAATCATCTTTGATTTTTATTTATTCATTTATTTTACTGATTCTGATGTTACTCCTGTAACATCATCGGCTAAGCATTTTGCCTTGTGCGAATCTATGAGATGCAATGCGCTGCCTTTTGGTTGAGGCTGGTGCATTTTCTCTGCCCTTTCAAAGGCAATCGAGTTTCCACGGCACCTGTTTCGTGGAGCGTCCCGTTTACGGAAGTGTCCCATCATCCCACACAGCGGGCGGGAATCTACTCGTCCAACAAGTACCTCTCCTTCTGGCTCCTCGGGTCACTGAGCATCGCTCTGCTGCTGCTGATTGTGCTGCTCGGCTACTGCTCCAGGCGCGTCGCACATCGCCGAGCGTCCAGGGAGCAGGTGCGTATTCGTCTCACCTTCATTCGCTGTTGGCTTCTTCGCTGCTCATTTGCAATGAACAAACCCACGCCGTTTCTTCTTCCACTCTTACCCAATATCAGGTCACGGGTAACCTGCTCGGTATCCTAAAATAGCATAGGTGCAATAATATTCCGTCAAGATTTAAAGAGTTCTCTTTATAACACGGCGCACATAGGTACTCGTTAGGAATGACCTCCCGGAATGGCGGTAAATAAAACTCGAAGTGCTTGCAACGTGGTTTCGCCTTATGAAACTGCACATGTTTCTGTCGGCTGCACTGCGCAGCCGACAGAAACGGATTGTCTTAAAGGTGTGCTGGAACGGTGAAAGTATAAGAATGAAGAAAGTTGCTGCATCCGAAATAGAAAGGGGTAAGGTGAAACGACTCGCCACGGTGGTCTAGTCTGCTGACCCGAAGGTCGCGGGATCGAATCCAGGCCGCGGCGGCCGCACTTCGTTGGAGGCTAAATGATAGAGGCTCGTGTACCTCGATTTAGGTGCACTGTAAAGAACACCACATGGCCAGAATTTCCGGAGTCCTCTACTACGGCGTCCTTCATAATCATATCGTAGTTTTGGAAAATAAAATGCCAACAATTATTAATAAGTAAGGTGAAACGAAAGCGAAAAGGAGAGCCGGAAAGACTAAACAAAGATGTCAACAGAAGAATGTAAAAAAACGCGAGTGTACTGGAATAACATCGAAAATTCATATACGGTAAGATGGAACAATGGGCGTGTCGGCAAAACTTCACAGAGATATATAGCGCGAGTTACACAGACGAAAGGAAAAGAAGGGGAAGAAGGGGACACAACTCGGTGCAAACTTGTGAGATCTCAATAGAACCGCGCTCATGGAAAACACGGACACAGTTCAGGCTGATGAACACATAGACATTTATTATGCTTTTTTACATAACGGCGAGCCCACCAGCCGAATCTTGCAAATAGCTAAACAAGACAAATAACGCATTAGAATGCCAATACAGCACACACAATGTATCGTGAATGTGGCGCCGCTGACTCACCGCGGGAGTACGCGAGAGCGAGCCACCGAGCCTCAGAATCGTCCCCACGGTCCTCCCGTGAGAGACGACCGTCAACTAGCGCGCCAAGCCCCAAAAGATACCGAGTACTCTTACTCATGCGCCCGCGTAACCTGGATGGATGGATGCTATGAGCGTCCCCTTTATAACGGGGCGGCGACAAGTGTGCCACCAGGCTCGACAAAAAAAAAGAGTCACAGTTTCGCCGCAAGGGCGAAGCAATGAATGCGATAGCAAGAAACTAATGCTATACGAAGTGAGGCTCGCCAATGGATACTCTCAGTTTGAACAGCGCTCCTGTTGCAAAGGCGGCCGAAGCAGCGAAGGAAGCTAGCGTGCTTCAAGTGTCGAGCTGTGACACTCGATAGTTCGCGCTCGTCGTCTGTTTGTTCGTTTAGCGGCGTCCCTTGAGCTCGAGTGACTTTCGTACGCTCCGTAACATGAGCGTGGACACCACAGTGAAAGCTTGAAACAACCCTCTTCCCCTCACCACCAGAAAACCGCGCGAGCAGGCAGCCGAAGGGCAAGGTTCTCCCTGCGCAAATATAAGAAGAAGCGAGCGAGCTCGCCGACGACTTTTAAATGCGCCCGTCGTGCTCCTAGCGCCATCTCGCTGGTAATGAAGAAACGCTTATAAGCGCCGGCCGTAACGGAGTCCGTCCAGCGGTAAAGGGTTTGTATATAGCGCTCGCCATTAGCTATGTGGAGGATCTGCGTGTCGTGGCGTAGCGGTTAGCGCCGCTCGCTGCGGAGCAAGAGGTCCCTGGTTCGATTCCGCGCTTGGGAAGCCTTTTTCTGAATTACTTTTCTTTGGGGCTTATATATATATATACGTACTTATACATATACGGTGCATGACGGCGACGGCAAAATTCAGCCGAGACTGTCCATATAATTGCTATCGCAATAAAAAAAACCTTTACTCTTCTTTTTCTTAGTGTTGGCCTAGTGTCTTTACTTCCATTAAAACAATCTTACTCCAGAAAAAAAGAAACTTAAATTTTCAGTTCCGTTCTCTGCCCTTTAGGGGCAGAATGTCCTTTTTTTTCCAATATTTATTTTTGTCCTTTCTCTCTAATTTTCTGCCACCAATACTCTAACCGTCTCTTACTTATTTCAAACGCGGGTGTGTTCGGCTTTCCAAGACCTCTCGCCACAAGGGCAGCGCCACCTAGAGTGCCTCGATGTCCTCCTCGCCCACCGCTCCGTAGGGAGTGGAGGCAACCGCGTCGTCTGCTACGGCGTCCGCCATTTTCACGCCGGCTCCGATCTAGGGGCGCATTGACGGCGCGTGTGAGCTGTTTGCAGGCGGTACGGAGGCTTTGCGTAGACTGTAATACTGCGGAAATGCATTAATGTGTTATCATGGTTTATTAAATACTTTTCCTCATAATTTACAGTCTAACAGCACTATGAAATCCGCCGCTTCACACGATCATATGCTTGTGCCTGAAACCACTTTTAAACGCCCTGCGACCGTTTGTTGGCGTGTTAGTTTACTTACTATAAAACGAAAACGGCGTCGTTTGACACCGGTTGATCTTGTTCTGCGGGTGTAAAATAACACATTGCTCAGGCTTTAGTGTAGAGCAACGGGTAATCGAAGGTCGAATCACCACATTACTTGGCATTTCCGCTCTTCCGCATTTCCACTCTGTTCGTGAGGCAGCCCACAGCTCCCTCCAATAAAATCATGTCTATTGCCGCTGCTGTGTCGCCTGTAGTAATGCGTTCATCTTCAGGTAGGACTGAGAGTGTAACGCGTCCGGTCGTTTCCTTTGGTGCCTTTCTGTGGCGATTCAAAGCTGCAAAACAAAAGCAAGTCATCAAACTACGTCCTGTCGGCACTATTAGGCTACAACTGACTTCAACGCTTTAACATTTCTCTCACGATGTTCTGCAGATCCCCGTTTATTTGTTACATTTACTGTGTATTTAAAACAGTGGAAAGATGTAAATTGCAGTAAAAATAACTTTTATTACTACGTAATTACTGCCACCTCGTTACTCTGTTTTATAAAGACTCATGAACATTTCTATACGCTCGGAATTACAGCACGTGCAGATTTCTTTCGTTACACTCGCACTGGAAGGATGTTTGTGTAGTTCGATCCTTCTCTGCCACTATGCTATGAAGCAAAAAGAAAAGCCTGACTGACATTCTTTTTTCAGGACTGGCACACCTGCCTTTATTTCTACATGAAGCTCGCTAACGAGCATGTAAAGGACGTACAAATACAATAATTGAGTCGCCATATAATCAAGAAATAAAAGCAGCATGCGTATGCGTCAGCACCATAAGGACGGGAGGATACAGCCGGACTCAATAGTAAATATTGTTTCCTGGAGTGCTGAGAAATTATATAAGAACTTACGTCTGAAGCGAAACACTGTCGGCACAGCATTTGGCTTTAGCTTCTTCCATCCGTATGCTCTTTTTTGCTCGAAGTTATCCCCTTCGAAATGAGCCTGCACATGGATTGAAAGTCGTAAAACAGAATGTACCATAATATAGCGATCTAGCCATCAGTGTAGCCATGTAAGCTTTTTATTCAGGCAAACAATGTTTCACACAGAAGTTAATTCACATTCTTTTTCTGGTTGTTGAACGCCGTATGACCGAAAAACTAATCAGCTTGAATTGCTTGTTACATCGGAAGGTCGAAAAATATCCTCTAATGAATACAACACATTATTATAACTAGAGAAGACAGCGTGCAGCATACCGTCCCAGTCTCTTGGCGTACGAAAAGACACAGCTTCGGTAGTCTTCCACGTCACGTGCAAACTTGCGTGCACCGAGTACGAATTAGGACTCCAAACACAATTTCTAAAATTGGTACAGACACGCGTAGAACTTTACAATGGGATTTGTTTTCTGAACATTTTGAAGTCACAGCTAATAGTTAGTGTAACTTGTAAATCACTTCGTACCGCGCTGTTTTTCCTCAAGAAACATTCTCCCGAACGCGATGTATAAGAGAAACTTGATTTCAATCACCACCCTCGGTGTCATGGTCTCTAGATGGTTAAGCACAACACAGGAACACCGAGGATAACGAAAAATTGCTTTATGCGAAAAAACCACTAAACTATTTACATAAGAAGTAGTGAAGAAAGCCCGACTATATAAACAAACATCCCTTGTGCACACTATCCCAACAACTAATAAAAATATTTACAGTTTCATCACGGGTTACTCGCGTTGACGTGGCAGCTCCGGTGCTGAGGCGACGAATTGTCGTGTCCGCGAAGTGCGTTGCTTCACCGGAGCACGACCGTCTGTTGCACCGTCGGGTAGCTGCAGTTGCTGGTCAAAGACACGTCAGGTACTTGCTTTGGCTGTACCGCTCGTCGTCCGGTGCGCGACCCACGGAGCACAGCCGCAGAACATCTGCGCGTCCTCAGGAGAAGGGTCTCGCTGATGCGCGCTGGTCGCCCTCCTGGTCACGCCTCCCAGGTCACAGTACGTTGCTGCGAAGGCTGGGGCACATTTCCAGGAGCTGTGCTGGCGGACCTCAAGCGAACGCCTTGCCACGACCACCGCTCGTCCGTGCCTCTGCCCGTTCCAAGCGCGCTCTGCCTCCCTCCTTCTGATGATGATGATGATGATGATGATGATGATGATGATGATGACCTCTCACTAGTGGCGCTTACCCACAAAGGGGGATGGGCCAAGAACCGGGCGGCAGGATTTTGAGGTAAATACTTGAGGCTAAAGATAAACGTTGTAATTTTTTAGTGAAATAGATAAAAAAAAAAAACAGAGCTAATACTTGAAAATTCCGCAGAGCACACAGTCAGTCTATCAGGTGTGATGTTTGACGGATGTAACAACGGTTGGAATTAGTACTGAAAATAAGCCAATATAAACTAGCATGGTAATCTTTTGGTTTCCTGTATGTAAGCAAACACTGCAGAGTGGACCTCCCTGTGGCTATAACCTAATGTAATGCCACCAAATGATAAAATTTGCGGAACATTGATTTGTAATCCTAACTTTTGAAGGGGAGCGACGAGGCATCTTTTTCGCTGATTAGAATACCGGTGACAGAATAAAAAGAAATGCTCTATTGTCTCTATTTCACCGCAAAACTGACATAACGGAGACGCGCTGAGTCCAGCTTTGTGTAAGTAATAATTCAACTTCGGAATTCTGCAGCGTAGTCTGGTGAAAGTAACTTCTACTTGCCGTGATACACACCACTGCTTATTCCAGCCAAATCTTAGATGTGCAAAGTCGCTGAATTGATCCCATGAAAATTTGCCTATTTCATTAAGCAGACACGCATTTCGAAATCTTATTGCTGTCGCGTAAGCAGTATCGGGTATAATCGGTGTAATGGGTCCCCTTAAAGATATTGTGGCTAATGTGTCCGCCATCTCATTTAAATATATTCCGCAGTGGCCTGGTACCCATAACAGCTGAATTTTTCGCAAGTTTGCCGGTACTAAATGAGTAAACATGTTAATGAGCGGTAAGTTTGTCGCCGAAGAGAGCGCCGAACATACTGAAAGAGCATCTGTAATTATAACTGCTTCTAATTCGCTTGGAGGAAGCTTTCGTAGAGCCAGAACAATAGCAAATAATTCTGCAATGAAGATAGGTGTGTAATCTGGAAGTCTAACAGGAAAAGACCAGTCAAGAGAAGGAGAGAAGATGCCTACCCCAGCCTTTTCGTTTGATACAGATGCATCAGTCGCAATTATGTTGTTAATTGTCAGGTGCGCAATGTAATCTTGCAACTGATCATTTAAATACTGTAATGGCATATGTTTCGCATTCGGAGGAAAAATATTATCAAAATCTATGTCAAGTTTTGAATGACTTGTACGTGTTGAGCCAATATGATTAATTTTAACTTTCAATGGTTCAAGCAGCGCCTGAACGAATATAATTTGTGGGGTGTGTAAGCGCGACCACTGTTTTTCAAAAAATAGGCTTGGATCTTTCATAAAAACGTAAAATAACTGATTTTGAGGCGAATTATAGATGTTTAAAAAGGTTTGAACTGTAAGGATTTTGAATCTGTTCATCAAAGATGGTATTCGCGCTTCGATATATAACATATTATTTGCCACAAACTTGGGAAGACCAAGGCACAAGCGCAAAGCTTCCCTTTCTAGTAGTATTAAGGGTCTCATTTTATAATTCGCACTTCCAGAAAATAATACACACCCGAATTCCATAATAGGCCGCACATACATTTTATAAATCATTATCAATGTATTTCTTCGCAACCCTGTTTTCCTGTTTGCAATCTTACGCAGCCACCCCATGGCGCGTGTTGCCTTGGAGCCAACTTGTTCAATGTGATTCCTCCAATTTAATGTTCCATTATATATGATGCCTAAGTATTTAAGAGAATCAACTTGGGGAATGATTTCTTGACCATACATTAGTGAGATGTTGACCGGGTCCCTAAACGAAAACGCGAGAAGCGCGCTTTTGTTGACGTTTAATGACATATGAATATCTTGAAGCCATGCTTCTAACATATTTATATAATTTTGTAATGTCTGGTAAAGAGAGTGCAAATCACTATTGGTTGCGAAGAATGCAATGTCGTCCGCCTACACATATAATTGAATATCGCGATGGGTTGGAATGGAGCTCATTAAAATATTGAACAAAACAGGCGATAGCACTGCCCCTTGTGGCACACCGCGTTTCTGCTTATATCTGTTAGAAGAACAACCCCCTTGGAAGCAATAAAATTCTCTTTCCCTTAAAAACTCTGCAACCCATGCCGTTATGTAGGTTGGAAATTGGTAACGTATCATCTGTTGTATTAGAATTGTATGCTCCACCTTATCGTACGCCTTCGCTAAATCTAGGGTCACTAGCGCACAATATTCTCGTCGGTGCCGAGCCAGCTGTATGCGACTCTCCAAGTCCACGTGCGCACACCATATGGAGCACCCAGATCGGAAGCCAATTTGACTTGGGTTTAGAATTGAGTTATCATCAATATATTTTATTATTCGTGCATTCAAAACTCTTTCTATCAATTTGATCATGTTAGACGTGAGAGAAATTGGCCCTATATTGTCAAGCTCAAACCCAACTCCCTGTTTTTTCAGTATCGGAATTATTTTGGAATGCTTCCAGTCTGCAGGTATCCAAGAATTTTTCAACGAATAATTGACCATGTTACGGATTTCATGAGGGGAAATTTCGTACAACACTTTTATTATTGTAGTGGACACCCCATCCGGCCCTGGTGCTGCAGGAGGTAAATGCCTTACTACATCCGCCAGTTCTGTTAATGTAACCTCACTGAATTCCTCACCTGCCATTGGATTTACAATGTGCATAGGCATAATTGACATGAACCTATCTTCTAATCCTTTAGCGATATTTTCTAATAATTCAGAGAGTTCGCGAGGAGAGAGAATTGTAGAATCAATATTTGCTGATGGTGGTATGATTTTTCTAGAGCGTAAAAATCTAAAAAGCGCCCTGTTGTTTTTTGACTTAGAAAGGTAATTAAATTTGTTGATATCATAGTCATCTTTTGCTTTGCGTACAGTGCGCTTAAAATCTGCTGCCATGTATTTGTAATCACACCAATTTTTGGGGGACTGGTTGAGTAGAAGTTGTTTCCACGCAGCCTTTCGTTTTCTATAACCCCTCATACATTCCGCATTCCACCATGGGCTAAATTATCCTTCTGTGTTCGAGTTCAATGCAAAAGTTGAATTTTTTAATGATCTTTTTAATACCGCACACAGGCTCATTGCCCTAATATCTTCCTGCATGTCCTTGCGATGAATGAAAGTAGCCTTTAGGTCTTTTTGTACTTTAACATAATTTACGAATGAACCAATTTTTCCAGTTCGAAATATATTCGGGAAGTTAATTTCGAAACTAATAGGAAGGTGGTCACTGTTTGAAGCGCAGTCTAAAGTATTCCAGGAGGATATACTTAAGGAGGAGCTGGCAAAAGTCAAGTCTATAGCCGACTTAGATTGACCTCTGACAAATGTAACAACTCCTGTATTCAAACAAGATAAATAATTGTCAAGAGTCCATTCCCACAAGCGTCTTCCACTTATATCTGTTCTAAATCCCCAAGACACATGGTGGGAATTAAAGTCACCAGTCAGTAGTATATCCTTTCTACAGGAGGCTGTCATGACATCTAGGCATCTCGTGTCCTGTACGCCTGCCGGGAAGTATGCATTAACAAAAGAAAAAGGAGAGCAGTTCGGCAATGTTACGTCTAACACCAAAATTTCGTAATCATTAGCCATACACTGATAAGCTATTTTGGCTCTGTGACTAAACTTATTTGATATTAAGAAGGCCAGTCCACCACCTGTGCCAGGTCGATCCAAACGAAATACTCGGTAATTTCCTAGGTAAAATTTTTGACCGTCTGCAAGCCAGGTTTCTTGAATAGCAATTATGTCTGGGGAAAATTGCGAAGAAATATACGATAAATCTGTGATTGCCGACCAAATCGATCGGCAATTCCACTGCAAGATTTTTAGTGAGCCTATTTTGACGCTAGAACCGTAGCAGAAACTGCTTGATCCAAGATATCTTTTTTCAAGAAGTCTTGTTTCGAGAGGTTCTCAAAAAAGTCCTTTTTTGACTGGTACTTTTTCGATTTCGACTTTTGGGGAGACATTTTTGAAGGGGGGGATCTGGTGCGCTTCAGCGACTTTTGAGATTCCGTGTCCATATCTGTAAAGTCGTCAGAATCATCTGTTATAGGTTCTGGATCAGCCTGCACTACCTTCTTGGCAGGTTCAGCTTGTGAAGACACAGATCGCTTCTGAGTTGTTAGTTTTTCTATTTCTGTACTCTTTGAAACCATGGAATCCTGAGAATCCTGACATTTCATAGACACTGTACTAAGACTTTGTGCCAGCTGATTTGAAAACATTTGTGCAAAGGCTTCAACAAGATTGTTCGCGAGACGTTCCATTGCCTTTTCTGTAGCACTCTCTATGGCCTCTGCGATAACATTTCCAAATGATGCATCCATAGTAGCGACATGACGAGCTGTTACGCCTGCATAGCCTTTCGACCTTTCATTAAGTTCCTCAACTGCTTCCCTCCGGGAGCAGCGCCTGCGCTCCACAATTTCCAGTATACTCAGTTCTCGTTCTTTTGCCACACAATCTGAAGAGTCTGCCGGGTGCATTCCTTTACACAAGCAGCACTTCTCTTCCTCCGAATTGCAGTCGCGGCTGTCATGACTTTCTCCACACCGACGGCATCTAGCACCTGACCTACACCCTTTTACACTGTGGCCATAGCGCCAACACTTGAAGCATTGTAGTGGTCTCGGGGATAGGGACTCTACCTCGTAGATAAGGGGCCAGGCTTTAATCTCTGATGGTCTTACTGTACCTGCAAAAGTCACTATCACCGATTCGGTCGGTGATTTCCGATTATCAATCAGTCGGGTGCACCTATAGACGGAGACTGCGCCTGCTACCGAAAATAAGTCCAGAATTTCTGCAGGTGTCAGGCTTGTATCTACCCCGCGGACTATTCCTTTCGTACATGCAAGATGTGCTGGAATAAACGGGCTCACCGGATGCGTTGCGAACTCCGAACAATTAAGCAGCTCTCGGACGCAATCCTGATCTGGAGAGCAGCAAAGGATACCACCTCGACCAAATTGACGGACCTCAGTGATCTTCTGGAAGTGAGAAGAGGCTTTCCGAAGTTCCACTTGAATCGCCTTCGGATTTTTCATCGGAATAGTACCTCCATCGGTCGGTACCATAGCCACAGGGACATTCTTGACTCCACTGCATACAAAGGAATCAATCGGCCAATCCTTGGCCGGTATTGAGGCTAGCCAAGGGGATTGCCCTTGGCCAGGCGAAGAAAAAGACATCGAGATAGTCTGACTCGCTTGCACTCAGAGAAAATCTATACCGCCCCCCAAAAGGAGCTATGAAATCAAAACAATCCAAGCTCTCTACTTAACAGGATCCTGCCGCCCGACCCAGGCCCATGCCTGAATGTGAAGCAGCAGCTCGTGATGTCGCCGGCCACGTAGCCTCTCATGCCTCTTCTTCTCCCTCTTCTTTGCGTTCTTTCTTCAATTCTCCCTCAATGTATGGTCTTCTTCTTTCTCTTTACTCTATATTTCTTCGTTTGACATCTGTCTTTTCTCTCATTTCTTCTTCCTCTACCTCTCCCTCTTCTGCCAGAAGTCAACAAATTCATGACACTCGGGCTACAAAAGTATTGCAGAATAAACAAATATATTGAGGGAATTGCGTAATACTCACAATGCACACAGATGAGGTGTTTGTAGGCTGCCACTTGTCGCGCTTGATCTTAGCCACCCAGACAGTTCTCCTTTTTGGGCCCCTCGGAAAGGGGCCCAAAAACCATTGCTCGAGTGGTTTGAGCACAGTGGCACACAGCAGCCAGGCATTTCGCGTGACAGCGCTCAAAGAACGCCGTAGTTACACCCGCATCAAATTCCTGCTGACTACTGCCACGTAGTAGCCACGTCTCGACACGCATGCTCGGCGTGAAAATGGTGGACAGTGCTACCAAAACCGGTTTCGGAGTTCAATCAAAGGATGTCTCCACTCTCTACGGAGGGGCGGTCGAGGAGGACATCGAGGCACTCTAGCGCCACCTAGAGTCACTGTATATGCTACCTGTAGCATATACAGTAACTCTAGCGACACCACGGAAACAGCGCCATCCTTCGTAAGGCGGCGAATACGCGAACTACACCAAAGGACGCGCGGGTCACAAGGTGTGCGAGCAAGGTCACACACAATCAAGTGTCATTTAATAGAAAAAACCACACATTTATAATACGCACCCACGTGACCAAACCCAGGCCCTGGGTATGCACAACAAATTTATCAAAAAAATCAAAGATGTAAAATGTACATTGCGCAGCTAAGCATGGTGATAGCAGAACAGACTGCTGGGCTAGTTGGCTATCCATGAACATGCTATACATTGCGCTATACTCTTTTAGCAACCATGGTGATAAACACAACAAAGCCAAACTCCAAGGAAAACTCAGAAAAATAAGGAAACAAAGGAAAAACAAAACGCCAAACTGCGACCAAATCACTTATTTTGTAACTTGGAAAAACAGCGCCACGAGAGATGATTCACAAGAGAAGAAGCACACAAGACAAGATCTGACTGACGAGTTCTTAGTCAACACTTGTCGCGTGTGTTTCTTCTCATGTGAATCGTCTCTCTTGACGTTGTTCTTCCCATTTCTAAAATGTGTAACAAACCAGCCCAAGGAACCACACTTCCGAAAATGACTTAGGCACGAGGCAATTGGCGAGTTTTACCCAAAATCTGACGCAACATCGTTATCAAATAACGAAATGGAAGGCTAGCTAACACATTTGTATGCCTTCTTGCTTATGTAGTATGCCTCAATTATTTCGCATGACAGCGTTCACGGTGTCTGAAGAGCGCAATAGTACTATCGAAAACCTGACGGCAAGCACAATAGCGACAACGCAAAGAAAGGTACTAATGCGTAAACCCTTCAAAGAAATGTTCGTCATACACTCATGTACTCCAGACATAAGCGGCCAGATAGATAGATAGATAGATAGATAGATAGATAGATAGATAGATAGATAGATAGATAGATAGATAGATAGATAGATAGATAGATAGATAGATAGATAGATAGATAGATAGATAGATAGATAGATAGATAGATAGATAGATAGATAGATAGATAGATAGATAGATAGATAGATAGATAGATAGATAGATAGATAGATAGATAGATAGATAGATAGATAGATAGATAGATAGATAGATAGATAGATACCAGTCAACCTGAGAACCGGGCATTTTGCAATTCTAGACTGTAAATACCGGCAATTGTTCCTTATGTTTAAAAACTTTCGCGAACTCTGAAAATAATCAATGGGGTATTGAATATATCCCTACACGAAGAGCTGTTACTACTAGCATTTGCCAGCGCTACACTGCCGGAACCGGAACATATGAGGTACGAGAAATGTTATGATGATGTAGGACTTCCAAAAATCCCTGCTTTGCTGTTCAGTGTTTTATTCAGGGTCTTGTGTCTGCGACGTAAAGATGACGTCCACTCAGCGTTTTACTATTTTGTTCAGGCCAAGAAGAATAATACGCTACAGTAAGGACACCTATTCACAGATTGCACTTTCTAGTCGCGCCTTTCGTTCCTGAAGTCCTTCTAAATAGCATTTTTTTACTCCCGTCATTCGCAAATTCCATATTCGTCCCCACGAATTTCGTTAACGTTGATATTCACATAGACTTTGTTAATGTAAGGGAGGATCTTAAAACCCCTTACGACTTTGCAAAGACAAATACGCAGAACGACATTAAGACGTTCCTATGAGCAAAAGCTTTGTGATTCTTACCCCAGGATTCCGGTTTAGAAGACCTTTCGTGCCCATTAATGATTCGCGAGTGGCTGGCGCCTGTCGACACCGGCAGTGAACTGACATCGTTTATTCAAGGGCGCCTGCTTTGATACCGGAGAGAGAGAGTAAGGTTTATTGTGGCAGAAAAACTGAGAGGTCGACTTGAATCAATCTTCTGACCTGATACTCAGCGTTAGGAAGGGGGGGGGGGTTGGGAAAGAGAGAAGGTGTTGATGATGATGAGGAGGAAGGTGGCGATGAAGAAAAACCTTGAATGTCCAGAAACTATTTGTAGTCTCTTTTCGAGTTCTGTCTCGCACAGTTTCTGCATTCTTAATGCTCGGGTCTACCCGAGTCATAGGTCGGCAAACTCACTCATGAGTCGACTCAAATCGACCCAAGAGTCTGAGTGAATTTGGGTGAGTAATAGTTTGGTGAGTTTGAGTCCTAGTGAGTCCGGTTGAGAAAAATTTTGGCGAGTCTGTGTCCGAGTCAGCCCTAAGCGTAATATATTTCTGGAGGGAGTGTCAGTAAGGCCCACATTTTTTGCCGACGTATGGTTATATCTACTCAACTTCAGCATTACTATCAGCCTTATGTTGGCCCACGTGTATACTCACGCCGACTCGCACATACTTCAACGCACCAGCGTTCATAAGACAGCTCATTATTTATTGATCAGAGGCGTGAGATAAGGACGGGGGGGGGGGGGGTCATGACTTCCCCCCTGCAAACCCTTCAAGGGAAGATCTTGATAAAAATATATTGTGTGAGTCATCTCTTTCAATAAAAATGTCCTTACTGGATTGCAGCCACTGATAACTCATATTTGAAGGTATGAGATCAAAAGGTGCTAAGTAGAGCACCGATTATGCGAGATAATGGTGTTAAAGAGAATCGACACCACGGTTGAAGAAGTCAACTATACGCTAACGGACTCATGAGTCGACTCACTCAGACTCAGATTGAGCCAAGGCATGAGTCTGGCGAGTCCGTGTGAGTAAATATTTTTGTGAGTTTCAGTCCGATCGAGTGAGTCCGGCTGAGAAAAATTTTGGTGAGTCTGAGTCCGAGTGAGTCCTAAGTGCAAAATATATTTCATGAATGATTCTGTGTGAGCTCCACCTCTTTTTCCGACCTATGACCTTAGTACGTGATACACTTTACGCAACGTTTTTTCATAGCGACCATGTCATCTCTTCCTTTCCAGGCTCACGTTCTCCCAGGTGCCAACGTTGCCCCAAGAGCGGGCCGCTACCTGCGGCCTCCAGTGGGTGACCCACACTCTCGCGAGATCCTTCTGTGTGCGGCTTGCCGTAGCGCCCAGGATGAAATGTTCCGTTTGGCCAAGGCGGCGCCCGTTCCCGGCTCAGCCGCCCGCTGGAGTCCTCCACCTCCCTACACTCCGCGATCTGTGACATCTTCGAATACTTTGCCTGGAACACAATCGCACTTGTGACGAAAGGACATTGCGAGAAAGTTCTTTTGTTTGTACAGTGCCAACAGCCAGGGCAATTATCGTGGCTCTGGTCATGACGGATGCAACAAACGTTGTTTATTTGTTGTGCCAAAATTCTTGCTATGTACCAGACCGAGCGCAGTGTTCTACAGCCATCTCAGTTTATCTCTCCGACAAGAGAGCCTGCGAGAAAATAACAACGTAAACTCTTTCGCTGTGACACATTCTAATGCAAATTTTTAAACGACGATCACCCACCACCCGCTGGTCCTTGCTCACAATTTATTCTACTTTTGTTTGCTCGCGTAACAGCGACCAAAGTGCATTCGCACAAGTAGGCAGGATGGACAGTGCTAAATATAGCTGCTGTCAAAGCTGGAACACCGGTCAAGTTCCCCGTTCCCCATCCATCGGCGGTCAGATACACTAGACTGGCAGAACAACACACGTTACATTTATTTAGATAGTGTCAGCACGGTGATGTAGCATTCCTCATTGAACCGTTATCATCAGGTATATCCGTTAGCTTTCCCTTGGTGAGCGATCATCACGACCGATAAGCAAAGAGAATAAAAGAGCGTGTTTAATCACGTGTTGTTATAGTGCCAAGGATGAGTTTTTCATAATAAAAAATTAATGGCTTGGATTCGTTAAAAGCTTTATTCAAAATATGACGCTACAAGCTGCGTTACATGCCACACTTCTGTGGCCGCAATATTTCCTACTATCGTGTAGCAACAAAAACATTCGTGTTGTCTTAACCACTGGATGAGACAGGCGTAAGAAAATACTCGGGAAAACTTTCTCAAAATATACTTTTACGCGCAACCACGCTGTGCGTTGGCGGAATGAGCTAGTAAGACGATTTCCCGCGTAAGAAACGTCTCTTGTCGATGCCTAATGGAGCAGTTACGCCCAGCTCAAAGACGACGGCCTGGCGCATTTTCCCGCTCACTCGCACGAAACCTGTTTGATATATTATTTATAGATATGCTGTTAAATCGCCTAACGCATGGTAATAAGGAAAAAAAAAACAACATAAAGCGCTTAGCAAGTTGATACATGTTCATCTCCTAATAATTGAAAGTTCTACGTGTTTTCCACGTAACTGAGGTCACAGTTAGGCTGCTCGTTCACCTATGATCGCATGCGAATAAAAAAAAACTACACCGTATCTTTCAGTTTGCTTCCTTACATCCCTTTCAACTTACGGGACACTTTCGAGGTGCTGTATTACCTTGACTACAAGAAAGAGCCATCGAATTCGTACAAAACCTCATTACAAGCCTCGGATTTTGTGATACAGTGTGTATATATTGCATTCGGCTTTCATACCTCCGGATACAGAATTTCTAGGCGTTTGAACTGAAAGTCAGAAACGGGTGAACTTCGTTCTAATACATTCAGGGGGCGCGAACTGCAATGCAACAGAAGAAGAACATCACGTGGCTAGAGTCGCTGTGCTCGTTCACTAGTTTACGGCGATGGACGAGGGACCACGCTCAACCCAGGACCGGGCGTCTATGAGCTGCGCTCTGAAATTCGATTTGACCAGAACGTAGGAATAGGCACCCTTCCAGTCCAACTTTTCCGTAAACCATGTAATGCAAACACAACGACAGTAGCACGTTTGGCTGGAGCCCGATGGATACATGGTGTAAATAAAGAACGTATATGGATGGATGTCTACTCTGTCATATAAATAGGTTCAAAAGAATTGCTGTCTTACAGATGATGTTATTCACACTGCAGACGAAAAGGACGCAGTGAGCAGCAATGATCCCCCACGATTACGCTCTCATCCAGCACCATGCCATGGCTAATGTTAGCACTTGGATCACGCTCGGTGATCGAGTGAGGGATATGGCCCCTCGTGGCGCCCCTCGTGGCGCGCTGCACTGGCAGCGAATGCAACGTAGCAGCGGTTTAGTAGGTTATAATTATGCTGATGCCAGACTGTCTTGTTGTTGTTTTTATTGTCTTCGTCTGTTTACCTTTCACGAGCTTCACGAGTTCCGGTCTAATCTACAGATTCCCCCATGCACGATAGTATGTTTACAGTTACACAAAGCGGCAAAGCAGACAGTAGAGTTACTTCCCAGGTGAGAGGAGGCGCAAGGGGAAGCAGCGGAAGTTACAGGACGCTTCTTGTCAGCGGCCACATCAAAACAATAGGCCGAAGGCAGTCAAGAAATGCAGGCAAAGATAAGCGGAACCTGCTCATCATCGGACGTTGTTGGTCTTGGGAAAACGAACGCTGTTCAAATATTTATCCTAGTGTTTCTCAGGGGCTTCGGCAGAAGGCGAACCCGCCTCCGCTGGGTGGAGCCGAGTGTGTGCTCCTCAGGGCAGGCGCTCACCGCCGAAGATCATCCGTTCCAATGTGTGTAGATTGCCCCATCGTACCTCGGCGCTGTCGGGCTGTGTACGTCGAGGAAAAGCACGACGCGTCCTCCGAAGAAGTTTCATACGCACGAGAAACGCCGTATTGACTTGCATAACATCTGCACTGTTTCTTTTTAATTTAGTTTCTTCAATGTCAGCGCAAAATGGAAGAGTTTGGCTATAGCCGGGATGAAATTCTGCCTAATTTGAATATGTGCAATGTCCAGAAAATTCACCTTAAGGAAATGCCACTGAGAGAAACCAAGCATAGAATAAAGCGCTTACTCAAAAATTGATACATGTGCATGTTTGCATGTGAATGTTAGCACGAGAAATGAAGTTTTATGACTTTGATAAATAGTACCTGCATTATTTTCTCGCCTATTGCGATTAATAACACTTTCATCTCGTAAGATTCACAGGCGTGACTGGTAAGGCATTTTTTTTTTTCGTGAGGCACCATATGCGGTCACTATGTGTTGAAACATAACCGTGGAACAAAAACTATATTTGAGAATCGGCGTTTCCTGATTTTAGACGTTCTGGAGATTGGTATCGATATGCTTCTCGAATGCTGACGTGAAATCCCCTTGAGAAATGACCCATATATGAGATCTGGGAAAGACCTTCTTTCAAATAGCACTGTTAGTCAACATTCTGTACAACTACCCCTGCTCCCACGTTCTTCCCTGTCTCGCCCTTTGGGGAACTAAATTTCGCCACTGCAGCCCGCTAGCTGAGGTGAGTTTGAGACCCCTGCCTTAAGGCATTATAGCTGGGAACAGATCAGTTACCACATGAAATGACCAAGGGCCGCAGCAAAGTTTTGCGCTTGAAAGATCGATCAAGTCTTCCGTCGGTCTTAGAGCAGCATTTCCAGACCACAAAGGCGCCCATTGAAGTAGAAAAGTCAAGCATTAACAAACCACAAGTTCGCGTTTGCCGTGGACCCCATGCCCTGGAGACGTTTGTCCTCGGTAGGGCATACTACGAAACAACTACCTTATTAATGGACGAGGCAAGGGCTCCGCAAACAAGCGTGTTGCAGCTAATTACTTCTCAACGTCTATATGGATGACATAGAAAACATTATTTACCAGATGGCGAGGGAGGCACTTCCTTAGCGTGAAGTCGATGTTTTGAAGCAAATTCAAAAGCTACAAGTTTTACTCGCCGACTTGAAGCTGCATTGGCAGCTAAGTACGCACGGTGTCGCGCTGATAAGCATCAGGACGCGGGTTCGATTTCCGGTCACCACGGCCGCATATTGATGGGGAAAATACAAGCACCCGTGTTCGCTGAAGAAGCCCAGTTGGTGAAAACTAATCCGGAGTCCGCCCGCTAGCTCGTGCCTTGTGACCATATCGTATAGTTTTGGCACGTAAAACCCCATACATACATTATTCTTACTTGTAGGTTGATATATTCGGCGTCACATGTCCCGAAGGCCATAGCCCTAGGCTGAAGTGAAAAAGTAACTATTGAAGATCAGATAGTGGCAGGGGGAGAAACGTCCACAACGAGGCACCTGCTTTTTGCGATAATGATGCTCAAGAGAGGAGAGCTCGTAGAAGTGAGGCAGCTGCAGAATCTTCAGTGGCAAAAAAAGAGCAGGAAGAAAAAAATACAATAATAGAAAGCGCATAACTTGTAAGCAAGGGTAGTCGATTTGGCGTGCTTAATTTTGCCAGAAAGCACGCGTTATTATTATTTTGGCAAGTGAAATCAAGACAGCGATTAAGTAGGAAACATGTTTACAGGCACATTTTAGCCTTTACTCATCCGCAATGATAGTATCACACTCCACTCTTACTATCTTTTGTCTGGTATCAATCACTGATCACGAAGTCTAGGCACTTAACTGGGTTACATTAATTATTGCAATTTTATCATTACCTTACAACACGTCTTGTGCGACTGTCCTAGCTACAATGGGCAGAGACGATCGCCCGCAATCGCTCTACTGATCACAATCGCAATCGCAATCACTCCACACTGACGACCAATCAATGTCGGTAGCAACTATTCTGGAATGTCGTTCTGAAAAATGATTCTCAATGAAGGGGACGGAAGGATTTGTTCGTTTTTAAAAAAACAACAGAAGAGAGAGAATAAAAATAAAGGAAAGGTGGGGAGGTTAACCAGGGTTGAGCCCTGTAGGCTACCCTGCGCTGGGGAAGGGGGGAGGAAAGTTAGAGAGGAAGAGAGAAAAGTCACTCTTTCAGCCGACGTAACAGTTCCGCGTTTGACATCACAAACGGCGAATCAGTCCGATATCCTTGAGAAAACGCAACAGCGCTTTCGTTGCCTTGCGTAGCTGTGATGGGCAGCCCCATGGTCCCAATATTTTCGCGACAGTGAAAGCGCTTCCATCCATTTGATTTAGTGCAGTGCTGAGGTGAAGCCTCTCGTTTGCGTATGTCGGGCAGTAACACAAAAGGTGCTCAGTAGTTTCTTCAACGGCACAGTCGTTGCACTCGGCGTTGCCGGCCATCTCTATCTTAAACGAGTAGGCGTTGGTGAATGCTACACCCAGACGCAGACGGCACAACACTGTATCTTCCTCCCGGGAAGGACCAAGTAGTAGCCGCAGTCGTAGAGATGGGTCGAGAGAATACAGTCTATGGTGTGTGAACTGTGATGTTTGCCGCTTTTGGAGTGTCATGTTCTGCGCCAGCTTATTTAGGTATCGAGCCGCATCAATCCTAGATAACGGTATAGAAACAAGGTTCGTCTCTACATGTGCTTTTCTGGCAGCTTCATTGGCGAGGTCGTTGCCGGAGATGTTTTGCATCTCCCATACAAGTTGTTCGTACGATCCGCAACGAAGTACCGACGAAATACATTGTAGAGCCGCCTTTGAGTCGCAGAATACTGCCCATCGATTAGCCGGTTGTCGCTTTATATAATCGACGGCACCTCGCAGGGCAACAAGCTCCGAACTAGTCGATGTGTTCACGTGACAAAGTTTGTAAGTGAGGTTGATGTGTCGTGACTCGTGATGGGATGACGGTGGCGCCAGTGGAGCTGGCCTGGGTGGTAGAGCCATCCGGGAATACGTGAATTCTGTCAGCATAAAAAGTATGCAAACAGTCCAGAGCTGCTTGTTTCAAGGTCAAGGTAGAAAGGGCTTTCTTGTTTCTGATTCCTGGGACGGAAAGGCGCACTTCGGGTTGAAGTAAGCACCACAAGGCGGATGGCGAACGCGCCGAGGGTGTGAAACCCGATGGTAGCAAAGCGCGGTGAGAGCTGACGACGTTGGAAAACGACGCCTGTGGTCGTTGTTGTGGCAGGTACGGGAGATGGCTCGACACCATCCGTGAAATATGTCGAATATGCGGTCTCAGCGCGTCGGTTGTGACGTAGGTCGTAACCGAACGGGCCCGAGCCAATATAACTGTTCCGGCTGTTGAGGTGCTTCGTGGTAGACCGAAACAAACACGTAGTGTCTGTGCTTGCACGCTCTGAAGTGCTCGCATATTCGACACGCAAGTTTTAGAAAGCAGAGGAGAGCTATAGCGCAGTAGTCCAATAAAAAGTGCCTGGTATAGCTGTAGCATGGAACTCAGTGATGGATCCCATCTTTTTCCGGCGATGAATTTCAGGATGCGTAAAATAGATACGAGCTTCGCTTTCAAGTACGATACGTGAGGGCTCCAGGAGAGGTCTCGGTCAACAATGACACTTAAAAAAAGAGATTGCACAAGCGCCTGCAGGCTAACAGTGATGTCTCACACCAAACAGAAAGAAAGAAAGAAAGAAAGAAAGAAAGAAAGAAAGAAAGAAAGAAAGAAAGAAAGAAAGAAAGAAAGAAAGAAAGAAAGAAAGAAAGAAAGAAAGAAAGAAAGAAAGAAAGAAAGAAAGGTAGTCCGATCGACCGACTGACTGACGGTAACGTTCTGTGTGTGTGTGTGCTCTCTCTCTCGCTTTTTATATACATCCTCTCACTTTCAGTCAGCAAGGTTTTGACATTAGGGCAGCACTGAAGTTGAAGTAGTTCAATCGCAATAGGGATGCAAATTGGAAGAACAAACTGTTATTGCGAATCACCTTGTCGGTTCAGACTGTCTAGTGTCGTGTGAATGCCGTTTGAAACAACTTAGGGCTATGCAAAATTTGCGCGTTCAACTAGACAGAAACTTCAGAGGAAACAATTTCGTAATTGGAAAATGCCGAAAGCATTGCAAAAGAGCTTCCTGTGCCTCACTCGACTTGCACAAAATAGATCGCGTAGACTTTCTAAATTGTGTTTGCTGTGTGCCGAAGCCTAGAAATCGTTCGAGTAGTTTGCTTGTTCAGTCTAATTTATGGACGCCTATTCATCCTTTTTTCGAGCAGCACTGGCTCTACAGAAAACCAACTAAAATATCTGCGTTGCCTAAAGTGCGCCGTCGACTGTCACCTTTCACACGGGAATTTACGCAGAATAGGAGACAGGCAGACGGGATTGCCGTGTATTTGCATGCTGAACGGGAAGTATTTGCGATAACAAGCGTCCGCCAAAGTTTCAATGCCTGACTGAACACCAAGCGCTGAACGTCACAAATAAAGGCACGTCTTTTTATCCCAGGTGACAGCATGCAAACAAAGGGGTATTTTGTCAACCGGCTTACGCTGAGCCTAACTTTGATCATTTTTTTCTTCTTCAGTGACAATATTGACCCTCTATAGCTCCAGCAAAAATAAATAACTTTCCTCAAAATTGCCAATTTGTGGAACCTGATAATGGGTTCGAATGCCTAACAAAGCTTCATAAACTTTCAACTGAAATCTAGCCCAAAAAAGCATAAAACCTGCGTAATTATCTCAATGGAGAGCTTAAA
>NC_051176.1:288504632-288507132 GCF_013339695.2 Rhipicephalus sanguineus | reverse complement strand
TATCTTGCGACGTCACTGTGTGACGAACATAAATAACACGAGTTAACATGAAAATCATGACACGCATGTCATGCACAGCATGACTTACGTGCCACGCTCGTGGTGCGCTGGCGGCCATTTCGCTAGCTTTATATACACCAAAATTGGTATCTTGCGACGTGAACGTGTAACGAACATAAATAACACGAGATAACATGAAAATCATGACACGTATATCATGTACAGCATGACTTACGTGGCACGCTCATGGGGCGCTGGCGGCAGTTTCGCTAGCTTGATCTACCCCGAAATTGGTATTGCGTGACGTGACTATGACGAACATAAAAACTCGAGTTAACATGAAAATCATGACACGCATGTCATGTACAGCATGACTTACGTGCCACGCTCATGGAGCGCTGGCGGCAGTTTCGCTAGCTTGATATACACCAAAATTGGTATCTTGTGACGTGACTGTGTGACGAACATAAAAACTCGAGTTAACATGAAAATCATGACACGCATGTCATGTACAGAATGACTTCCGTGCCACGCTCATGGAGCGCTGGCGGCCGTTTCGCTAGCTTGATCTACCACGAAATAGGTATTGCGCGACGTGACTGTGTGACGAACATAAAAACACGAGTTAACATGACAATCATGACACGCATGTCATGTACAGCATGACTTACGTGCCACGCTCATGGGGCGCTGGCGGCGGTTTCGCTAGATTTATATACACGAAAATTGGTATCTTGTGACGTGACTGTGTAACGAACATAAATAACACGAGTTAACATGAAAATCATGACACGCATGTCATGTACAGCATCACTTACGTGCCACGCTCATGGGGCGCTGGCAGCCGTTTCGCTAGCTTGATCTACCCCGAAATTGGTATTGCGTGACGTGACTATGTGACGAACATAATAACACGAATTAACATGAAAATCATGACATGCATGTCATGTACAGCATGACTTACGTGCCACGCTCATGGGGTGCTGGCGGCCGTTTCGCTAGCTTGATATACACCAAAATTGGTATCTTGCGACGTGACCATGTGAGGAACATAAATAACACGAGTTAACATGAAATCATGACACGTATGTCATGTACAGCATGACTAGCGTGCCACGCTCATGGGGCGCTGGCGGCCGTTTCTCTAGCTTGATCGACCCCGAAGTTGGTATTGCGCGACGTTACTGTGTGACGAACATAAATAATAGGAGTTAACATTAAAACCATGACACGCATTTTCCTCAATGACATACAAGACGATGTATGCAGCTCTTTGCTGGCTGCTTCGCATTACATCGATTCCCACAATGCGTGGGATCTGCCGGCTTTTTTTTGTTTGCATTTACATTTCTTGCTTTTTCATTATTTGATGTTTCATTTTCTTTTAGTTATGTTATCTGATAATGTGCATCGCGTTGATATGTCTAAGGCACTTAGCAGTGATTTGTTTCTTTTTTTTTCACTCATTGCAAGTGTTGAGCAATGCATTGTGTAAAAGCGTCACTACTTACGGTAATATACCGAAGGTTTGCCACTACAAATGTATATTGTATGCAGTGCCGTATTTGACACACCAGTTGACTTCTTCTGTCGTTCTGTTTGTAAGTGAGCTCTTTATCCTTCAAGTGCACTTGTACTGAAAGTGTAACCCATCCACTCCTGCTTAAGGCCTGGAAATTGAGGCCAGCAGTATTTAATAAATAAATAAATAAATCAAATAAAATATTACATCTCGTACTGTGACGCCTGTACACAGGACGCGTATGTTGTTACTTTTGTTTCAGTTCCAAGTATTGGCGTGGTTCTGTGGTAGAACACCGCGTGCAAAGCCGAAGGCCTGGGTTCGATTCCACCTCGGGTGCATCATTTTATTATTTGCATCCATGATGATCATTTCAGTCATGGACAATCATAATTTTAGGGGCGAAGCTCGTCTTAGTCTAACTTGTCACGCGTCCGGCGTAAGGCGTAACCGGCAGTATCTCCCGAACAGTATCGCCCATCACCGATCCTTTGCAAACTGCCCACTACTTCGTCTTTGCAAACATCCCACTACGACCCATCACCGATCCATCACTTCACCGACCATAAAGCCGTTATAATGAAGGGGGAACGGAAGCCACGTCTAGCTACCACTTACGATTAATAAAATTTCTTGTATAAATATATACAGTGTTTGTCACGTCTTCGATGATGTACTGGGCTATCCGCTTGATTACTGCTGGGCGAAACCACTGAAGATTTCACGGTGTAACCATGGTTGCTTCAGGATCTTCGCCCAAGCTATCACGTTCACCGTGGATATGCTGTGAATTTTTTCGCTCACAGCCACGACGCCGACAAATCTACGAGACAAAACCATCATAGTCAATCCGGACAGGATACATGGGGACAATTAGTTTAAACAAACAGATGTGCGAGGGTTTGCCGTTTTAAGAATGACGTGAAAAACATTATTCACATTTAACAGAAATTCCATCGTTAACAGGCATGTAGTTGA
>NC_051176.1:288332033-288504532 GCF_013339695.2 Rhipicephalus sanguineus | reverse complement strand
ACGCATGTCATGTACGAATGACTTCCGTGCCACGCTCATGGAGCGCTGGCGGCCGTTTCGCTAGCTTGATCTACCACGAAATTGGTATTGCGCGACGTGACTGTGTGACGAACATAAAAACACGAGTTAACATGACAATCATGACACGCATGTCATGTACAGCATGACTTACGTGCCACGCTCATGGGGCGCTGGCGGCGGTTTCGCTAGATTTATATACACGAAAATTGGTATCTTGTGACGTGACTGTGTAACGAACATAAATAACACGAGTTAACATGAAAATCATGACACGCATGTCATGTACAGCATCACTTACGTGCCACGCTCATGGGGCGCTGGCAGCCGTTTCGCTAGCTTGATCTACCCCGAAATTGGTATTGCGTGACGTGACTATGTGACGAACATAATAACACGAATTAACATGAAAATAATGACACGCATGTAATGTACAGCATGACTTACGTGCCACGATCATGGCGCGCTGGCGGCCGTTTCGCTAGCTTGATCTACCCGGGAATTGGTTTTGCGCGACGTGACTGTGTGACGAACATAAAAACACGAGTTAACATGAAAATCATGACACGCATGTCATGTACAGCATGACTTACGTGCCACGCTCATGGGGTGCTGGCGGCCGTTTCGCTAGCTTGATATACACCAAAATTGGTATCTTGCGACGTGACCATGTGAGGAACATAAATAACACGAGTTAACATGAAATCATGACACGTATGTCATGTACAGCATGACTAGCGTGCCACGCTCATGGGGCGCTGGCGGCCGTTTCTCTAGCTTGATCGACCCCGAAGTTGGTATTGCGCGACGTTACTGTGTGACGAACATAAATAATAGGAGTTAACATTAAAACCATGACACGCATTTTCCTCAATGACATACAAGACGATGTATGCAGCTCTTTGCTGGCTGCTTCGCATTACATCGATTCCCACAATGCGTGGGATCTGCCGGCTTTTTTTTGTTTGCATTTACATTTCTTGCTTTTTCATTATTTGATGTTTCATTTTCTTTTAGTTATGTTATCTGATAATGTGCATCGCGTTGATATGTCTAAGGCACTTAGCAGTGATTTGTTTCTTTTTTTTCACTCATTGCAAGTGTTGAGCAATGCATTGTGTAAAAGCGTCACTACTTACGGTAATATACCGAAGGTTTGCCACTACAAATTGTATTATTGTATGCAGTGCCGTATTTGACACACCAGTTGACTTCTTCTGTCGTTTTGTTTGTAAGTGAGCTCTTTTATCCTTCAAGTGCACTTGTACTGAAAGTGTAACCCATCCACTCCTGCTTAAGGCCTGGAAATTGAGGCCAGCAGTATTTAATAAATAAATAAATAAATCAAAATAAAATATTACATCTCGTACTGTGACGCCTGTACACAGGACGCGTATGTTGTTACTTTTGTTTCAGTTCCAAGTATTGGCGTGGTTCTGTGGTAGAACACCTGCGTGCAAAGCCGAAGGCCTGGGTTCGATTCCACCTCGGGTGCATCATTTTTATTATTTGCATCCATGATGATCATTTCAGTCATGGACAATGATAATTTTAGGGGCGAAGCTCGTCTTAGTCTAACCTTGTCACGCGTCCGGCGTAAGGCGTAACCGGCAGTATCTCCCGAACAGTGTCTCCCATCACCGATCCTTTGCAAACTGCCCACTACTTCGTCTTTGCAAACATCCCACTACGACCCATCACCGATCCATCACTTCACCGACCATAAAGCCGTTATAATGAAGGGGGAACGGAAGCCACGTCTAGCTACCACTTACGATTAATAAAATTTCTTGTATAAATATATACAGTGTTTGTCACGTCTTCGATGATGTACTGGGCTATCGCTTTGATTACTGCTGGGCGAAACCACTGAAGATTTCACGGTGTAACCATGGTTGCTTCAGGATCTTCGCCCAAGCTCTTCACTATTCACCCGTGGATATGCTGTGAATTTTTTCGCTCACAGCCAACGACGCCGACAAATCTACGAGACAACACCATCATAGTCAATCCGGACAGGATACATGGGGACAATTAGTTTAAACAAACAGATGTGCGAGTGTTTGCCGTTTTATAAGAATGACGTGAAAACATTATTCAACATTTAACAGAAATTCTCATCGTTAACAGGCATGTAGTTGAAGTCACAAAGTTCACTATTGTTGCTCTTTCTACTGCCGATTATACCGCAAGAATTCTGAGGCACCGAGCGAAAAAGGAGGGGAAAACTTGAAAACGTCTACTTCGCGTTCGTCACTGCTCGGTTGCATATCTTATCGACTGTGATGTAGACCTCCCAACGTTCGGCTGCCTTAATGATTTCAGCTATTCAAAGTTACATTTTTATTTTTATTTAACAAACGCTTAATGTGCGCATAATAATAATAATAATAATAATAATAATAATAATAATAATAATAATAATAATAATAATAATAATAATAATAATAATAATAATAATCAATCAATCAATCACTTATTTAACGTGCCCAGGAACAACCGTAAGGTCTTTGTGCTGGCGCACGCAAAAAAAACAATAAAAATAAACAATACAATACAGCCAGTTTTCAGAAATAAAAAGAGCAAAAACACGTAGACAAAGAGAAATGAACACAAAAGGGGAGGAGTAAAATGAGACAACACGAGAAATATTGACGGGGAATAAAAAATTAGATTGCATATATACAACCATGTAGAAAGACTGAGAAGGGAAGACTTTGTACATTGTGCCACACTATTTCAAAACAGTGCAAAGCTCGGATAAAAACAATGATTGTGGGCTATGAAAAACGTCAAGATCAAGAAAATTAACATTATAGAGACTTTGTATTGTGTGAACGGTCGAGTGTTGGAAGAAGCAGGCGGGTACATGAAACGGTCTGTTCTCTCTGGTTAACTTACGCGGAATTCGAAAATTAACACAATTGAGAAGTACAGGGCAGGATATGATACCGTGGACTAGCTTGTAAAGAAATAAGAGATCAGAGCGATTTCGTCGGCAGTGAAGTAATGGCAGTGATAATAATTCAGCAGTATTTGAACGAGATCCAGAGTCATTTTTAGCAAAGCGATGGTTATATATGCTTAGGAATTTTTTCTGGACTCGTTCAATGGTGTTACCGCTGGATTGAGCAATGCCATTCCATATCACGGACGCATACTCAAGTTGCGGAAGACATATTGACGTGTACAATTCGTGTAGGGCCATGGGAGACCTGAATTCTCGAGATATTCTACAAACACATCCGAGAGAACGAAGGCCCCGCATAGCAGCACGCTTAACGTGAGATGAAAAGTTTAACGCGCTGTCAACAACAACACCAAGATCACTGATTTCATAAACCTTGCATAACGGCACAGAATTGACAGAGTATTGAAATGACACGCTGGATGTTTTGCGAGTGATAGGCATGAATTTTGTCTTCGAGGTATTCAGAGAAAGGTTATTACCGTTGCACCAATAATAATCAATCAAACGTTTATTTAATGTGCCCAGGAACAACCGTAAGGTCTTTGTACTGGCGCACACAAAAAAAACAAAAAAAAACAAAAAAACAAAGGAAACATTCATAATAAAATATCAGGGATAAAAAACGTTACAAAATTGCACATATACAACTATGCGCAGGCAGAAAAAAAATATCAACAGTGTACAAGGCTATGTAAGTACAGTGCAAAGCTCGGAGCAGAACAACGACTGGGAGCTGTGAAAAACATCGAGCTCCATAAAGTAAGCATTGTAAAGACATTGTATCCTGCCAATGGTCGAATGTTCACAGAGGCAGGCGGTTACATGAAAAGGTCTATTCTCTCTGGTCAGCTTACGTGGAATTCGGAAATTAAGACAGTTGAGCAGTACAGGGCAGGATATGATACCATGCACAAGCTTGTAAAGAAATAACAGATCAGCGCGATTTCGTCGGCAGCAAAGAGATGGCAATGATAATAATCCAGCAGCGTTAGAACGAGATCCAGAGTCATTTCTAGCGAAACGATGGTTGTAAATGCTTAGGAATTTTTTCTGGACTCGCTCAATGGCGTTGCTGCTGGAATTAGGAATGCCATTCCAGATCACAGATGCATACTCTAGTTGAGGAAGACATAGCGCGGTGTACAATTTTCGGAAGGGCACAGGAGAACGGAATTCTCTAGACATTCTGCAAACACAGCCTAGGGTGCGAAGACCCCGCAAAGCAACACGCTTAGCGTGAGCAGGAAAGTGTAAGGTGCTATCAAAAAGAACACCTAGATCATTGATCTCACATACCTTACACAACGACACAGAATTGATAGAATATAAAAATGGCACACTAGATGTTTTTCGAGTGAAACTCATTACCTTGGTTTTTGAAATATTTAGGGAGAGGTTATTGCTCTTGCACCATTCAGAAAAAGAACACAAATCAGATTGCAGCAAGCGACAATCGATAACTGAATGAATTTCCTTAAATATCTTTATGTCATCGGCATACAAAAGGAAAGAAGAATTCCGAATGACAGAAGAAACATCATTAACATAAATTAAAAAGAGGAGTGGGCCCAGTACCGACCCTTGAGGAACCCCACTAGTAGCTTTATACAAAGAGGACGTTTGGCCATTAACGGCCACGTAACATAATCTATCAAGAAGATAGCTATGGAGGAGATTCACAATTGAAGAATCAACATCAAAGTGTGCAAGTTTATCCACAAGCAGCGAATGGCTGACAACATCAAAAGCTTTGCTAAGGTCACAGTAAATAGTGTCAACCTGTCCTCTCTGCGAAATAGGCGTGGAGACTTGCATCATGAAACTGGCAAGATTAGTGACAGTTGAGCGGCCAGCGAGAAACCCATGCTGATTCACAATCAATGAATTTTTACATCAAAAGACAATATTTTGTGAAGAGCAAGCTCAAAGATTTTGGATGCGGCACAAAGAAGGGAAATAGGGCGGTAGTTCGAGACGTCACTTTTACAGCCAGACTTAAACACTGGGAAAACACGAGCAGTTTTCCACATGCTAGGAAACGTTGAAGCATGCAGACACTTATTAAATATGGTAGTCAATACTGGGACAAGTATACTGCCATAGGCTTTTAGTATGGCAGAGGGGATGCCATCTGGGCCAGCTGAAAAGGATGGTTTCAAGCGCTTAATGCATTCTGAAATGGAATCTTCATCTAGCGACACAGCATCAGCTGCGCCAACTGCCTTAACCTGTCGACCGTTACTAGCTACAGAGGCTGGAGACTTATAGACAGATGAAAAATGCATGGCAAAACAGTCAGCAACGGCTTGAACTTCTACTCCATTTGGGTCCAGTATCCTGAAGGACTCGCCACTTTTGCTCGACCGTTTGCGCACATACTTCCAAAACTGAGCCGGCCTGTCAGACGCGCTTTTTTCTAAAAATGAAATATATAGACTGTGATCCCGTTTATAAAGGCGTTTACAAAGAGTGCGAAAACGACAGAATTCTTCCTTCAAATGAGTTGATGCAGAACGTTTATACTTTCTGTGTGCACGGTCTTTATGTTTCAGTGCACTTATAAGTTCTGATGAGAACCAGGAGGGATATTTACAATGATGAGGTGTATACTGGGGAATGAACTTGCGCATGCTGGTCAAGATAAGCTCCGTAAACTGATCGACTTGATCATCAACATTGGGTTTGTCAGTTACCAGTGACCAATCTGTGGTGGACAAGTCATGGTACAAGCCAACGTAGTCACCTCGCTTGAAGGCAAATCTGGGCGTTTTGTCGATTTTTCTGGGAAAGCTTGGTTTTTCTGGTGAAATACAGAGTGTTAGTTTGAGTGGTGGGTGAAATTTGTCAGGGCGAACAAGAGAGATGTGAGAGAGTGATACTTCGATAGGTTGATTATTAGAAATACACAGATCTAAGACGTTACCACAGGAATTGGCAATACTATTGTGCTGCTGTAGGGAATTAAAAGCGAGAAAATTTAACAATACGCTGCATTTGTTGTTTAAAAAATGATGATAATGAGAAAATTTAAGTGTGGTCCAGTCAATTCCTGGTGTGTTAAAGTCGCCAAGTACAAGAATTTTGTGCTTCTTATGTGAAATTATCACATTTTCAATAGAAGAGACGATCTGATTAAAAGCAATTGGTGAAACGCTAGGCGATACATAGAAACATCGAATCAACAATTTTTCACAGTGCTCAAGTCTAATTTCGATCCAAATTGATTCAGAAATTGTTTCTATGTCCTTGCGTCTAACAGATCTTAGAGAACTGTCTATAGCCATCAATACACCACCACCTTTTTGTTTAGTTGCACAGAAGTCCCGATCACTGCGGAAGGTGGTGTAGTTCGACGGAAGATAGTCACAGGAAGGAATTTCACTGCACAGCCACGTTTCAGAAATCGCAATAAGGTCAAAAGAAGACGAAACAACATTAGCAAAGAATTCGCGCGTCTTAGTGCGAAGACCACGAGCGTTCTGATAAAATATATCCAAATTACACGGCACCGTTGCTTACGGGTGCGCACTCTGAGGGATGGAGCATGTCGTCGTGGAGAATCCCACGGAATGGTTTGAAAATGCAACCGCACGGCCACATTGACGGGTCATTCAGACGTTTCGACGTATCTTCGTCAACTGTAACGCAGAACGAGGAGTAAGAAGGATATTTTGTTTTGAGCCGCCGGCAGGAAATGGCAGAAAGGTGAACAGACTCAATGTGTTTCTTGAGGTCAGCAGATGTAGTGTCAGGGCTCAACTTGGACACAAATATAGCCCACTGCCGCTGGGGTCGTTGGGGGATTTGAGCCACTAACAAAGTGGACGAGTCCATGGCTCCAGTATATAGACACATGTGTTTTTCTTTTCGTTTCCTTTCTTGCACTCACTGTGACATTGGCCGAAGAGGTTTCCGTACGATCCACAACGCGGAGCTTCAAATCACGCTGAAAACCTGGTGGTGGGGTAAAAGATGGGAGCGTTTCGGTGTTATGAGTCGTATCAGAGGTCGCAGGGGTGTCGGAGTTCACGGAAGACTTTGCCGTTGGAGACGTTGGAGATGTTGGAGAATTTGCAGCCGTTGGAGACTTTGCAGCCGTTGGAGACTTTGCAGGACGTTCCCCTAGCTTGGGGGTGACGCAGCGTGTCAGCTCATCGCGCAGAAAACGAACCTCACCACGAAGGGAGGCGACGATACGGACCTGCTGCTCAGCCACTCGGGAATGTTCCTTTCGCAGGCGCTCATTGTCCTCCCGCAGCTGTGAGACCTCGTCACTCAGGAACGAAATCCCTTCCAGCGCGTCGAGGAGCAGGCGGCGAAGGCCGGCTACCTCCTCACCCAGGTCACCCGAAGGGGCGAGAGGTGGACCGGTTGGGGAACCACGTGGCGGCAGGGAACACGCCGCCGTCGCGCATACCTCGGTCTCGTCGTTAGGCCTGTCACCATGCTGGGCGGAATCGCACAAATTGCACGAAAATGTACGCGATCCGGACTTCAAGAGCTGCAGTTGGTCATCCGGCCAAGTCACACACTTCGCGTGCACACGTTTTTCGCAGATTTCGCAGCGGAAAAACTGCTGCTTACCGAAAAAAGGGCACGAGCAGAGCACACACGCATAATAATAATAATAATAATAATAATAATAATAATAATAATAATAATAATAATAATAATAATAATAATAATAATAATAATAATAATAATTGTGGGAGTTTAACGTCCCAACACCACGATATGATTATGAGGGACGCCGTAGCGGAGGGCTCCGGAAATTTCGACCACCTGGGGTTCCCTAACGTGCACCTGAATCTAAGTACACGGGCCTCAAGCATTTTTGCCTACGTCGAAAATGCGGCCGCCGCGGCCGGGATTCGATCCCGCGGCTTAAGGCACGCAATAAAGTGCTGAACCTCCTTAATAGAATGGAATCCCACCAAAACGCTTCTAAGCTGTAGAGCAAAAGCAAAATTGCAATATGACATATTGCATTTCGGACACCTATTTTATATATCCTGGACGTTTCCACGTATATATTAGGCCATTTTTTGCCCAAGGGTTTGGCCTTAAATTCAGTTTAATTTTTCCAGCCATATTACTTTTCATATATATGAAGCCATTCTGGCTTTTTTTTTTTTTCAGCTGACTAAACAATCTTTTAAAGAGCACATTGAGTAAGAAAAAATGCAATCTTTTGAAAGTTGAAATGAAAGTTCCAAATGGGCTGTTGGAGAGGTTCAAAACCCGTGAAGGAACATCTAACGTGAAATAAACACCAAATAGCTTTCTGCCTATCTATATGGGAGCTGGAGTTGATGATTTGCATTTCCGTATAATGTTAATGTTCCCTAATGTTCACTGCTATTATAATCTCGCGAAAAAAATATCAGGTGCCTGATATAGATTTAGTTTATTTGTTAAGCTCATTGATAATAGGGGTTTCCCGAAGGCTCGTAAGCGTCATTTCCCGGACAGACTGGCGGACGAGGCAGACAGAGGAATAAAAAAAAAATTACGGCAGTTTCGCCCTAGTGGTGCCAAGCCTGAAGGAAGAGCGCATTCTTTGTTTCTTTTATTTGTTTCTATCTTTCTTCTTTTTCTTTCTCTCCGTTTCTTTTATCTAATTTTCGTATCTGTTTCTTTCTACTTCTTTCTTCATTTCTCTCTCTGTCTATGTCTCTCTTTCTTTTTATCATTTTGCGGCTCGCCGCCGTTGGTTGGTCAAACTGCATTAAACTGTCCTGAGAGACGCGACTAGCGCGCAGTGGGCTCCTCCGAGCCATTTCTTGAGCCAGCTGTTGCCTTCTTCATTTTTAGTGAACCAGTGGTGGGATTGACCCAATTCCTGGGGCACACGCTCGTTGATGATGATAGTTTCCTGGTGACCATGGACATTTTTTACGGGCGGCTATAACAGATTCGCTGTTAAAGTGCCTGAACTTGAACCGGGTGTTTACGATGCAACGTGGGAGCCGCTGCTTTTTAATTTTCGAGTTCAGGCAGTGAACCCACTCATTCGTTACAGTGAGGCATAAAACAATTAAAATAAAGCCTGTGCCCACACCACAGGAGTATACCAGGCATTGCCAATTAGAAAAAGAAAGTGGACTGGGCAGGACCAAACAAAAATTTGGGGGTAGGGCAATGTGAAAAGGGATGGAAAATCTACCACCAGTGTTACCAGGCCCAAGGGAGCGGACCGGCTGCGGATTTATTGAATTATTGACAACGGATTTTTCTTCCTGCTTGCCTAATTGGTCATAATTGGCTCCCTTGCTGCTTGAGTTCTGTTGAGTTTCTTGTTGCTTGAAAATTCTTGTTTGTGTTCTGTTTCCGTAGACTTCTGTCTGTCCGCTTGTTCAGTTCATTTTGCTATCACTCCGACCCATCCACCCCCCCTCCTAAAAAAATAAGGAAAGAAGGAAGGAAAGAAAGATAGGAAAAGAAAACAAAGCGGAACTAAACGGCAACAGTGGGACAGCGATATTTTGGGGCGTGAATCAAAAAGCCTTTTTGCTTTGAAGAATTAACGTGGCAAGCACCAAACAACGAACAGAAATGGGATGCTTGATGAACATGATTGAACGTCACCACTACGTTCCGTTACCTCCCGAAATAACTAAATAAACGAATTGTGTTAAGCGCCTGGCGGAACGTTTCGAAAGCAACGTCCCACGTCCTTTCTCTCGCTGTCCTTAATGTCTGCATAATTTTCAATCCCTTTCAGCTTATTAGCACGGTCAGAAGACGTAAGTCTACGTCAGACAAGTGCCTGGTGCATTTTCCTTTGAAGCACCTCTTAAAGTGTGATGTAATGTCAGTTGATGCGGTTAATCTATGTCGGCTGTGTTCGTGTTCCCGCGTCACTAAACTTTCAGCGACTTCAAGTGACTTTTGCTGGTATCGAGTGACAGCAGAATTGCTTCACAACTTGCGTCCTTCGCGTTGCGTCAGTTCTGGAGTTTCGTCTTGCTCTTCTTTTTTGGTTTATGTTGCTGCTACTGCTTTTCTGAAAGACTACGTGTAATTACTACTAAAAAAAAAAGAACAGCAATACATTAGTGCAAAATACTATAAGCAGGATTTGTCACGACATTTTTTGCAAGTAATTGCTTAGCGAAAATATTCTTACGCTAAGAGTACAACTGCAGTGGTGGTGCATAGCATTTTGCGAGGGCGAGAGGAAAACGAATGACGAGGATAGAAATAATCGCAGTTTCGCCGTCACCATGTATCATGATGGCGAATCGGACGCCTGCAGATACACTGCAAACGCAAACTAGCCGAATTGGGCGTTTTAAGGGCTACAATCCTCCTTAATACTACCTTCATCTGGACAGTACTACCTTAGGGTGTAATGAGGTGGGTGTAATAAAGTTCTGCGCGTCCTCAATTTTACTTCGTTAAGAAATTATGTGGAAGAAAGGAGGTAAATTTACTATCTGACGCCATTCGTCGAATGGAGTTAGAGGAACAAAAAACTCCCATCTCATTTCTTCTGGCGTGTTTTCTCTTTTTTTTTTCCGAAGCTTTCCATAATGCCTGCAGTGCTGGCGGGCATGCATGCAGCTGTGCGGGGGAAAGAAGTAAAAGAAAAAGGCGGCATGCTTCAGCGCACTAAAAATCCCTTGCACAGATAGCCCAGAGAAAGAGATATAGAGACCCTCCGAACGGCTGGAGAGGAAGCGAGGAAGCCCTTTGGCCTCTGCACGGCCGGGCTAGACCGCACGCGCGCGCGCGCGTGCGGTCTAGCCCGGCCGTGGCCTTTGCAGCCTACTGCGGCCAGCCCCCGCCAGGTGAAAACGCAAGCCAGACGAGGCGGTACCGAAGTGAAATGGGACAACGCTTCGCGCCGCATGCGCGCGCGAAGAAAAAAAACAGAAAAAAAAAAGAAAGAAACGTGAGGAGGGAGTCGTTCCCGCGGCGGCGCGATCGTCGTAGCTACGCCGGCTACGCCGGCTAGGCCTTGTGAACGCCACTTCTCAAGTGATCAGCTGTGTCGGTCGTGTGTGCGCGTTTTGTGCCTGCAGCCTCACTGTGTTCTCGCCGCTGGATGTGATATGCGTGGTTTGACGACAGTGCGACATGCTGCGCTGCGAGTGCGATAATCGCGACGGCCCGTCGACTCAAGCGAGCGTGCCGCTGTGCATTACCAAGCAGATGATGGGCGCCCTGCGTGCTCGGCACAGTCAGGAACAAAAATGGTAAGTAATACTGATGTTCTCTCCCTTTGCGAGCCCTTATCGTCGCTTATGCACCTGTAGATGGCCTTCTGCACATTGCGTCGCTTGAAAAGTGCTATGAAAAGCAAGAAAAAAAAGAAAGAAAAGAAAATCGGCATGTCAAGCTTGCGAAATGCCCGCCAGCGCACCATGAGCGTGGCATGTAACCCATGCTGTACATTACACGCATGTCATTCATTGTTTCCATGTTACCAGCTGTCATTTATGTACAGTACGTCATACAGTCACGTCACGCTATACCAGTCTTGGTATGATATCAAGTTAGAGAACCGGACGCGAGTGCACCAGTCTCCATGCCGTAAATGACATACATGTCGTTATTTTCATGTTACTATTGTCATTTATGTTCGTCGCACAATCACGTCACGCTATATCAATTTAGGTGTATGTCAAGCTAGCGAACCGGCCGCGAGCGCACCATGAGCGTGGCGTGTGTACATGACATGCATGTCATTATTTTCATGTTGCCAGCTGTCATTTATGTTGGACGTACAGTCACACTGCACAATATCAATTTTGGTGTATATGAAGCAGGCGAAACGGCCACTAGCGCCCCCGAGACCATGTTGTCAAAATAACGCCATACATGACAAGCGTGTCATGATTCGCACGTTAGAAACTGTCGTTTATGTGCGTCATACACTCTTGTGACGCCATACCTATTTTGGTAAATATCAAGTTAACGAAACAGTCGCAAGAGAACCAAGAGAGTGACGTGTAAATCATGTCATTAATGAAATGCATATCATGATTTTCAAGTTAAGACCCATCATTCATGTTCTTCATGCAGTCGTGTCATGCCACACGAATTTTGGCATACATCCCATTAACGAAATACTCACACGAGCTATGAGTCGTATGCGGCTAGATAGATAGGTAGATAGATCCGTTCAAAGTCGTAGAAGTGTTTAACAAATGCTTCGCATTTAAGTCGTTAAACTCGGATAGCAATGATGTGCGATGCATGTTTTGGAACTTCTGTGAATATCACTCATGCTTCATACGACCAGTCAATCGACCCAGGAGTGCGCCCTGATAAAGTTGTTTGCACGATATAATTTTCTTGCCTGCGATAAAGCGTGAATGAGGCATGATGCTTTCAGGGAATATACATTAGAGCAAAAGGCCACGGTTATCACATTGTCACATGATGGAATGTGCATAAAGGACAACTGAAATAGCATATTAAGGTACATAAGCACTGTACCTTCATACATATGCATCAAGGAACAGTGAAATAGCATATCAAGGTACATTAACATCATTAGCTTGGATTCATTTAGCTAGAACGAATAAATCATGTTAAAGTTATACAATGACGGCCATATCATGTGACAGACATCTGCTAAGTGCAGTGTGTATTGTGAAGCACATGCGTTTTATGGTATTGAATGAATGGATAAATGTTTATTCCAGCAAAATACAGGAAATGGGCCTCAAGTGAAAAGCGACAATGGTAGCTTGAGAAGTGCACAAGGCCCAGTAGAGCAAAAATAGAGACAGAGCAGCAGAAACATGTGCACGTTCAAAGGCAAAACATAGACTCTTACAAAAAGAAGCAGGAAAGACAAAGCAGAAGAAACGTGCACATTCAAAGGCAAAACACCTACGCCATCTGCAAAGTGACAAAATCGAAAAGGGTGAACATTTACGCTAGGGAAAACAATGAAAATCAGAAAACAGTGAAAACGGAAAAGAAGGAACGGCCATTCAACGGCATGGAAGGAATGCAACTTCATTGGTCACGTATCAACAGTGGAATTTGCCAAGGTTACATGTGCATATTCTTAGCCATTAGAAGATGTGCAAGGCTAGTTTAATCGCATTGATATAAGTCAACTGTTGAGTCTGTTGAACCAGATTGTTGAATCATCTTGTTTATTCCCTCTCGTTAATTTGCTGTTTTGCATTATGTTGCCATAGTTTTCAAGGTCAATACATAGTATCATGACTGTTGACACAATTTGACAAGGTGAAAGCGCTGTTATTGTGCCCAGGCCTTAGTTTATCCTCACTAGAAGTGCGCTGTTTATTTTTGCCATGGTTCAGTGTCAAGTTGCCCAATTTTCACTCCTAAACAGAGTAGGTGCGGTTAATCAAGACCTTGCTAACATTCACAACCCTTTTAAAGTGTACTTATAATGATAACTTTACTGACATCAAAAACTACCCACATAATGGCAAGAGTACACTTCTGGTGGTGTTTCGCATTTTTTTTTACATCCGTTTGTTTTTTGCCCTGTAAGTGAAACGCTCACAAGAAAATACTTAGCAGCATCTCAATTTTGTATGTATTTCGTGTTTTGACAAAATGTCTGCAATAAGTATAGTCAAGTGCGAATCTTCGGTAAGACATTCATTTTTATGTATACAGAAATCTTAGTGGACATCTTTTTTGTGTAATTTTCAGGAATACACTTGTGGCAAAGCAGCAACTGTTGCTTGCCCACCAGTCTGTGTTCAAGTCAAGTGTATTGTGGGCATGAGTGTCGGCAGGATTTTGTCTTGGGGGTGCAAGGCGCCGTAACGTGTCGGCCTAGTGAGCAGGAGAGCATTGGTGTAGCTTGGGTGGGGTCAAGTGCTTGTGTGTCTTGATGGCGGCAGGTACCGGCAGACACCCATGATTGTGGGAACACCCTGATGTGCCTCACTTTACACTATGTCGAACAGCTCGTACATCTTACCACATTTAGGCCAACACTGGTATTGGTGCAGAGTGTTATGCGCAATACTGCGTGCAACCTTTCTGATATCGTGTGCATTTGAAAATTTCGCATTGTTGAAAAAGACGCTGAGTGGGCCCAGTGTTATTCAGCAAACATAAGTCTTAACAGGGGCAGTTGGCCGAGTTGGTGTATATTCATAGTTAAAGAGGGTGCAAAAAAATCACAGCACAGGGAAATGAAGGGGACAGGATGACGCGCTACTAGCAACTGAAGTTTAATCGAAACCACAGAAAGATGTAAACACACAGTACGAAAAAATTACAAGACTATACAATCACACATCCACAGAGGAATGAAGGGGGCAGACAGGACAGTGCGCTACTAGTAACTGAAGTGTAATCAAAACCACAGAAAGATATAAACACACATGACTAAAAAAGCCGCACATGTTCAGCTTCAGTTGTTAGTAGTGTGTCGTTCCGTCCCCTTTGTTGCTATGTGTTCTGATTTCGTTTTAACGTTTTCCTTACCTATGAAATGAACTCCTGACTGTTTCACAGTCTCTATATATGTGTGGTCAATTTTTATTTGTCCTCATGGCATATCAAGTCCTAGGATCTAATGTGCAAAACGACCAGTCACTATTTACAGGAATTTTTTTATTTAGTGCCTGTAATTGCAAGTTGACGTTGCAGCCATGGTGCTTGGATTATTTTCAATGTGGTAATTATGCGTAAGCCATCAAGTGAGGAATTAAGGATGAACTTTTGAGTTACAGATGGCACTAGCTGGCATAAAAACATTGAAGCATGGCTGTACTTGTTATGCATATTAGAAGTATTGGTACACTGCAGTCATGTGATTATGCCGACAAGTTCCCAAGCACACTTCCAGAAATTTACGATGGCTTCAAGGTATCTGTGAGTAAATATGTACAGCAACATATGAAGGCAACCTTGTAATTTTGTGGGCATTGCTGAATGCTTTTATGCACCTTGGTAAGTGGACCTACAGTCAACACCACAGGTCTATTTTGGGCTTTTTTGTAGGAAACTCAACTCCAAAATCATGTGCGACATGTTTTGATGCCATAGGGCAAACTAATGCAATATAAAACTGTACAACTGCCTGTCTACACGGTTTCATATTTCCCAAAAGTGATGCTAGCCTTATTGTACTAATTAGTTGCCTTCGTGTGTAGGCTGACACCAAGTTCCTTGGGTAGCTTATTTTTTTGGATTATACTTACATACTGGTACGGTAAGTGCACACATTAGTGCGCATCATGATGAGATTTTACACCCTGCTTTCGTATTGCTTTACTGCTGTGAATTATGTATAGTGCTTAGGCTGTACTGTATATGTTGTTCCATGTGTTCAGTTTTGGGAGTAGGTTCTGTGCACGACGATAGAAATATATACCTATATCCTTACATTGACACGAGAACTGCTGCTGTTTTGATTCCAATAAAATGTTGCAACCACTGGTTCTTGTATCAATTGAAGTATCACTACTTTTCGTGCAAGCAAATTGAAGAAATGAATTTGTGCTTGCAAAACAAATTGCTGAAACACTGCCTGCTCAATGTAACTGCTTGTGTTTTATTACCTAACACATTGAACAGATGATTCACAGATTATGACACATTGTAGAAGATAGGCAACAGAAAGACAGAAAGTCATCACTGTGTTCTAACGTAGATTGGGTGATCTTTTATCAATAGTAGCATAATTGAAGGTTGCTGTTGTATAAAGTTTAACGTACGTAGTGTGCAGGTGGACGAGGGAGTGCACATATGATAGTTTTTCCAGTTTTCTGCATATTTGCTACAGTCCTCGTGTTTCTGTGTTACAATTGTGAAATACTGAATTGCAAACAAGCCAACCTCTCTGCTGCTGTGGTGAAGTAATTCAACAGAGCCATATTTTCTCAAGAACAGCTGTTCCATTGAGGAAGAGGGTAATGCTTTTTTTTAATGGGTACTGCATCATCTGTCTGAGGGGAGGGCCAAGTACACATGGACGTTCACAAGAGAGAAGTGCAAGTACATTAACTTTTTTGTTTTGTGGGAGACCTGTCACTGGTAAACTGGGAGGTTGTCCTTGACCTTGGGGCACGCGTTAGGCATTCGCTTTAACGCGGTGGCGTGATGCTTACCAATAAAAGCTAATTAGTAAGAAATGTAGGTAGTATCCGAGTATGAAAGCAAATAAATACTGAATATGCGTTATAGAGAATCAATGAATGCCGTGCTAAAGCGTGCATTGCGAATAAGCGCTAATTGCGGAAATAGATAAGCGTTCAGCTGCTCAGAAGGCGCTGCTCGCAGCTGTACGCGCGCATTCAACGCACTTTATGTAGGCGCGTTACAATGTCCTTGTAACTCTGGAATTTTCTGCGTGTGTAATTTTCATATGCGAACGCAGGCGGTCCGCGCTAAAGGGTGCATTGCGAATAAGCGCTAATTGCGGAAACAGATTTTTGTTCAGCTGCTCAGAGCGCGCTGCTGCCCCTGCGTGCAGCTCGCGGCAGTACGCGCGCATTAAATGCACTTAATGTAGGCGCGTTACAATGTTTTTCTAAGTCGGGCCTCTGCGTGTGTAACTTTCATATGAGAACGCAGGCGGTCTTCGAACCGCTCATAACACGCTGCCGCATCTGGACGCGCGCAGTTCGCGGCTGCAGAAATAACGAAAATTGCTCCGCAGCATACGCTCATGGAATGCACATACGTTCGCTATCTGAAGATACCTTTGTCACGCTGGTATTCACGAATTTAGCGCGAGCGAAGAGGGCACACGTTTATAATTTTTCTAGCGGCACGACACGGTGAACCGGAGAATTCGGAGCTGAGGGTGTTTACGTCGATCGGCTCGGCCTGCATGACGCCCCACAAATTATGTATTGACCTTCCGCAAGAGCAAACACACGCCGATGGTACAAGAACAGAAGTTGGAAGTTGTGCCGACGGGTTACCAGCCGCTTTGTACATACATTGGTACATATATAAGCCCACGAAAAAAAGCGAGCTTGCAAGTGGTGGCGCTGTGGTGTAATGGTTATAGTGCTTGCTTTGAGTGCGTGTGGTCGCGAGTTCGATTCCTGTGCCGTGCGGACTTGTATGCAAATGTCATGATTGTGCTTAAATACTTTGTGTCCGTTTTCTATCATGTCCTAGTGATGAATAGTAGCTGAAATTGGCTGGTGAACGTAATATACTGCCTAAAATATACTTTTTTTTTCATTTCGCGACCGCTCTAGGGCCTCGTATAAAAGGAGGCTTTAACAGCTCTCAAAAGAAGCAGAAAAACTCTCAATGCGCTCTGTTCAAGCCCCCAAAATGGCTTACATAAAAACAACTTTACCTCCAAAAGGAGGCTTTAAAAGCTCTCAAAAGAACCAGAAAAACTTCAAATGCGCTCCGTTCAAGCCCTCAAAATGAGTTCAATAAAAACACAAATTTACCTCCTTAGTTCCGTCTAATCACTCCATTAAAGGATGTAAATAAAACCTCCTTTTGAACCTCGTTTTGAAGGGGGTTTTGCGTAGTACCTTTTGGATGCACGTTATGCGTCGAGCCCGAAACTCCCTAAAAGGCTCAAACCCGTTTGCAGTGTAGGTAAAGCTGCGCCCTGATTGCCACTCAGTATCCTCCGCTAGCGGATTCTGTTTCAGGCATCCGCTCAACGCCGACGAACCCGACAACAGGCGCGCTCGGTGAAAAGCCAGACAAATTCCAGGGCGAAGGGTAGCAAAAAAAGTTAATAGAAATCCTCCTTTTACGGGAAGTAATACGTAATACGCGTAGTATTATACTCGTTCGGCTTGTTTTTGCTGTTGTAGCCGCCGCGCTGGCTCAGTGGTTACGAACTTGAAAAATGGGTACCAGCGAAAACACTGAAAACACGTACACAAGAAGAAGGCGTTACACACGGTGTCGAACTGCTGACCGGAAACCGAATGCCGCGGGGGCTCATACCGGCCTCGGCGGTCGCATTTCGACGCAGGCAAAAGCTAGATACCCGACTACTGTGCGATTTCATTGCACGCCATAAAATCCCAGGTGGTGGAATTCTCCGAAGCCCTGTACTATGGCGTTCCTCAGCCTGAGCTGCTTTGGGAAGTTACCGGGACACTAAAGTGAAACAATAAATTACCTTAGACTGATAAACTCTATTCCGAAAACTCTAGTTTCGTTAAGTTCGCCACCATAGGTTTATTGATAAACGAGAAAATCAGTGCCACAGGTTTTAGATTTCCCGCCGAAATCTCCCATGGTGACGCCAGGAATTTCAAAGTGTTTATTCTTTTTGTACTTTGGCCCTATAGGATTAACTAAGCTTCCTGAAACCTGGTATATAAAACCTCTGGCTTGCTCAGACAACAATTTACTTCGTTTTTACCGATTAGGGACTACGTAGGCCTAAGTAGAAAAATCTACGTCACGGCGACCGGTGCGCAACCGTCAAGTGGCGTCGCCACCCGCATAATCTTTTTGTGCGTCTTCTCGCTTACTAAGCGTCTTCCTGCAGCAAGCGTGGTGTATTTGGTATCCTGAAAGAGTAAACTACTAATACGAGAACGCTCATTTTTCAGTTTGTCCCTTTAAACCCCATAAACAAACCACTCACGTAAACTTGTGCATTTACCGTTCCAATTGCCCTGACATACATGCAGTCTTTTCTTACATCTTGTCTGCATCTTGTACTTCATCGTGTTTCCTCCTGCACGTGTTTGGTCCCATTATACTGAGTGGGCGTCCATGGCTGGTAAAGTATGACACATAATGATGCGTCGTTATCGTGCCACACATGCAGGCCGCTGTCCAGCGCACACGCATGCGGGGCCTCGCGTTGTCCCGATATTGCGTTATAATGGCCTTTGTCCCGATATTGCGTTATAATGGCCTCCCAAATCGGCCTTTTTTCTTTTTTTTTTTGTGAAGGACAAACGAACGGACTAACGGAAAGCTTGGACCGACTCACTAAATGATGCTTCGCATTAAAATGGCATCGTTCGCTGGAAAATGCGCGATTAGAGAATCACATCGTCTACACCAGGCAGCAGTCTGCGCAGCTATAAGACATCCCTGCCTATAACAATATATTGTCACGTAAACAACGTGCGTCATAAAAATAGGCCCAATACGTATGAAGACAGGGGAGTAGCCAGATGGGGGTTGGGGGGGTTGAACCCCCCCCCCCCGAACTTTTTCGATTTTGCATGTGTATATATACACGCACACATACAAACGCATGCACGAACATAAAAAAAGGATGGTTGAATTCCCCCCCCCCTTGAAAAAAAAATCACAGCATATCCACGGAGTGAATGATGATGAGTGGGCGAAGCTGCAGAGGTTCATCGGTAAACCGTGAATCTTCCGTGAATTCTGCCCAGTACATCATCACCGACGTGAGATCAGGCGCGTTTATACTAAAGGTTCGATGAGTTATGACGACTTGCAGCTCACTTTAATTTTACATGTACGCTGTGAATTTTCATTGTTTAGAAAACCATTGCTTTAGAAAACATCTGGCGTCTTTTCGTTTTGCTTTAGAAACATCTGGCGTTCTTTCGTTTTGCTTTTACAAAACATCTGGCGTCTTTCGTTGGTTTATTTCATCCATCAACGGCGTTTTGAACAAAATTTTTATTGTTTAATCACGCACAGGAGAAATCTCACCAGGCACTACCTTGGAGGTAAACAATGGCTGCTAATGGGAATGAGAGACAGAAGAAGTCGGCTTTTAGCTAACACTTACACTTCTACTTCTACTAACGTTTCCTACTGGAACATGCCAATGGCTGCTAATGGGGAATGAGAGACAGAAGAATTCGGCTTTTAGTTAACGCGCACGCTGCGAATTTTTTATTGTTCAACAACGCACAGGAAAAATCTCCCACCGGCACCACCTTGGAGGTCGAAGCGTAAGACTGGTTACGCACTACGACTACTACTACGAGGGACGAACGGGTGCCGCCTTAAGGAGCTTCGCCCCTAAAAATTTCTGGCTACGCTTCTGTGTGAAGACATATATCCCTCTCACAGCGTCTTCGTGTGTACTTTTGTACTTTTCTAAATCATGGAGCCGTCCTAGTGCAGTGACTTCAGAAGATACATGAACGACAGAAGAGAATCTAAGGGCTCGTTTTCCTTTGTTAGAGACAACGTTAATGAGGCCAAGGAAGGTATACGGAAAGTTATTTGCAGCCTTTCAACTGTATTGCAGTAATTACGACGTAAATGTGAAGAAAATAAAGTGGACAAAAAGACAACTTGCCGTCGGCAGGGACTGAATCTGTAACCTTCGGATAACGCGCCCGATGCTCTACCAACTGGGTTACGGCGGCGGTCGTCCTCCCGTCTGCTTTATCGGTTATTTCTGTGCATGCAAACCTGGGAGTGTTAGTCAGCGTCACTCGTAGCCATGACGGCGAGTGTGTAACACTCTTTTTTGCCAGCTGGAGCCACGGAGCACGTGATCTTTTAACGAGCTGGCAGCTGACCAATAAGCCCTCGCATACCACCTGAAGGCATCACGTAGGCCGGAACGAGATGCAACACTTCGCTGGCATGAAATGGAGAGATGAGAATATAAACACATAATTTTCTAAGAAAGCGTTTAAAAACTTAGCCAGGATGAAACCCGCGTATTTCGAGTCACCTGTAAGCACTAACACTGTAAGCACTAGCACTGTGCGCACTGGTACACCGCGGCGGCCGGGTTCAATCCCGGCCGCCCCTTTTCTTTTTTTTTTCTTGTTCTTTTGCAGTATCACAATCTCGCCCAACTTGCCGTAGTTTAAAAAGACAAAAAATGAGAAAAGGCAAATTTGCGCCTGCTGGCATGCATTTACGCCCTGCTTTTGTCGTGGACACCATGGACACCCTGCTTTTGCTATGGACACCTTCGTCGTCTTGTCCAGACAGACAAGAAGTCTTCGTCTCCTTGTCTGCCTGGACATAAACACACTTTGACTACATATCTCGCGTGGCAGCGTTGGTGGGCAAACTTCCCACGAGCCTGTCTTCTGTGGGCCTCGATTTCAACTACCGTCGCATTATATTTCCGAATCAACGATTTCAAGAAACAGTTAAGGATTTTCCCTTAACAAGCCGACAAAATGAATACCGAATGAAGCCATGTCGTTCTCATTGTCTGTTGGCTTCATCGTAGTTGTGATTATTACAGACCAAACCCCCTCTATTCCCCTTTGTGATATCTATCTATCTATCTATCTATCTATCTATCTATCTATCTATCTATCTATCTATCTATCTATCTATCTATCTATCTATCTATCTATATATATATATATATATATATATATATATATATATATATATATATATATATATATATATATATATATATATATATATAATGTAATATTTCCATCTTCTATGTAACAATAGCCAGTTTAATCTCCACCCTTACCCCCCCCCCCCCCTTTCCTTCTACCTGAAGGCAAGCTGACGCTCTGCCTCGTCTGATGGCTCACGAGTAAAAATAAGGGTAACAACAAAAGACAACGAGAAAACAAAGGACATTTGATTGCATTGCAACGAGCATTTGCATCTGGCAGAAATAATAAAACAATGAGCAAACAATCAAATGGTGCAACATAAATCGGAGAAATCATGCTTAATGTTATCTGAAATATAAAGGGCTAGTAAAGTGTTTAAAAAATGCGGCTGTTCAAATTGCGTCGATATCTCCGCACAAAAATGATTTCACCATCAGCTCTTGCAAAGAACGCTCATGGGGGAGGAACATGGCACCGGCTGCTGTAAACGCAAGGCTAAGATGGCGGCAGTGAGCTTAAATAATAATAATTGTTGGTTTTAACGTTCCAAAACGACGGTATGATTACTAGGGACGCCGTAGTGGAAGGCTCCCGAAATTTCGACCATCTGGGGTTCTTTAACGTGCACCTACATCTAAGTAAACGGGCCTCAAGCATTTTAGCGTCCATCGAAAATGGGGCCGACACGGCAGCGAGCTTAAGTAGAAGAAAAAAAAAAAGCGTACTGACACTGCACAAAGCGTCTTCGCTAAAGCTATGAGGCGGAACCTTTCATCTTTCTCGAACAGCATTATGGGTCTAGGTAAATTTCTTTTTTCCTCTAATCTACGCAGAACAAGACTGAACGCAGGTAGCGGTTGAGAAAAGAACGAAAAGCAGGATAGATTACATCATCTTCGTTCGTTGCTGACAGAAAGCACAGCGCTTGTTCTCCTTCTACAGTAGAAGGCACAAAGCTTGTAAATGATTAGTCGAGAAGAAGATACGATGTGACATGGTCTCCTTAAGTCCACTCTTATAGTCGGGAGAGTCAAACAACTCTCGTGGCCCTTGAACAAAACCGCCGACAAATGTCAATGTTGTTAAAAGAAGACAGGAGTGCAAACACGGGCGCAAATAGTAATGAAAGCGACAATAGAAACGCCGACTTGCGCAGGGTCGCTACTCACTATAATTTGAAACTAATCCGCTCTTTATTATTCTAAATTCACCATTTACCCTCCGCGATTGGTCAAAATCTTGCGGGCCATGTCCACTGCGCTTGTCGGTCTGAACTTGCCGGGCTCTCCGCTGCCACTTTCCGTTATCATATCTGTCGATTTCACCAATGACAGCCGGTTAAAACCTGAGGATAAATACAAGCTCCGCCCGCAAATCCGCAGCGCGTTTGTCAATCCCCTATGTAAGAGAGTCATTCAAGTTGGTTTCCTTTCGAGCCGTATAAGTACTTTTTCTGTGCTAATGTGAATACCACGCACATCGAAAACAAAAGGTTCGCCGTTCCTATACCTAAAATGTGGCCTTTGCCTAAGCGGCGATGTCATAATCTCGGATAAAATTTGCTAGGACATTCGAGTTTTCGACTTATAACGAGCGACACGAACATGTGTGGCGTTTTTTTTTTTGTTGTTGTTTTTTTCTAAAAGAGCCAAATCCAGAAACCGAAACTGGGCTAAATTTCACGGGAGCGGAAAGCGCACCTAAGTATCTTTCACTTTTAAAACAGTTGTAAACAATATGGAGCAATTCCTGATTGTAATCTGAGCTCAAAAAGGCTGTTTCGAATCGAAAATCAGCCAAATCACGTACCTGTTCGAACCACACTGAGCCAGATCAATTAAACGAGCGCTACGTCAACAATCGCGACCAAAACAACCAACATGGCCGCATCCAATCCATTTCATTTGTGCCCTAATTGATTTGCTATTGTGTTTTCGTTCCACAATTAGTTTTTCTAGGGCGATTTGGTACTTACTGAAGGACACAAGACTCGAATATGAAGAGTAAGAGGCCGACTTTCTTACTTCTTTCTGCCTCTTAGTGTTTCTTTCCGAGTTTTGCGCTATACAGTATCATGTCCTTCTTTCGCTCCAAGACGGCATATTGAAATAGAAGACAACTGAAATGAAGATATTGGGCACCCATCTATTCCTTGAAGAAGTGATCCGAAACGGCGCGGCATAAAAGGAGCTTTGAAGAAGAGTTGAAGCGTTTGTGAAGGCCTTCAGTAGATGCCAAGAACAAGAAAACTCTGCTGACAGTCCAGAACGGTACGCCTTTTGCCAGCAACGACCACTCGCTCTTCAAGTCTAGTCATCGCCATTACGCCCATGCAACAAAGGATGGCACGGGCGGAAGCACAAGGATAGTGTTAATATTATCGGGAAAAAATTGCTATACTGTTCATTAACTGCGATTTAGACTTCTTTTGCCAGCTAATTCACGCCCAAATGAAATGTTTTAATCTATAAGAGCCAAATCCAACTTTTACTCCTGAATAGCGAGGACAGTGGGTTATATGGATTTTAGTCGCAATGTAGATGTGTGGTATTTTGGTGACATGAACACACTCGCAAAAAATTGTTGGAACAGGCCCCAGCATATCGTCGATAGCAAAAAACTGCATTTTTAACACGAAAGTGTTTTATGCCCGGGTCCACCAAGAATTTCATGACATATTTCCGTCACGGAAATACGTCAGCAAGATTCACAGAATCAAATGGCAAAGAAAACTAAAGAAAAATGTTCCGTAAGCGGGAGTCGAACCCACGACATCTCGGTCCACGAGGTGCGCCACGGTCACACATGCAGGATCGGTCACACATCTCGGTCCACGAGGTGTGCCACGGTCACACATGCAGGATGCTCCACGAACGTGCTCTTTATCTCTCACACTTTCCTCTCGCGGGGGGGGGGGGGGGTGTGTCGCCGTCTGGGACCGGTAGAGTGCAGTAATGCATGAGCTCTGCCATTAGCTCCAGCAATGCGCCGTTGCACCGTTGCTACGGCCGTCCCATTCGGCGTAATTTTGTCAACGCCTTGCACCACGAGGTGGCGGCTTTAGCCCAAGCCTCGTAAAGTCCCTCCATCCATATAAAAAAATAGCTCTGCGACCCTCGCCAGGCTTTCACACGCGTTCCCCGCTCGAACCGTGAGAAATCACGGCCAGGCTACAGGGGAGACACAACGCTCATCGCGTTTCCCGTCGCGTTTCGAGCCCGGCCGTGGTGTGGTCTTTCTGTTAACTCTAACATTCCGCGGGATGGCGACCTTAGGCGAAGCTCAGTAAAGAAGCTCAGTGTCCGATAATCGGCGCTCTTCTGGCTGTCACACCGCTTTCTCTGATTACGCTCTCCCCGTGCGAATGGAACGGCCTGAGCAACACATACCAACGGCGCGGTGCGGGAGTCAATCTCGGAGGCCACGAGTAGTGCATCATGACACTAACGAGCATCGACTGTGATTCTTTCGGTAGTCTCAGCGCAGCGGAGGCTTTCGCTGCAAAATTGTATGAAACTCTATGGTCGTTTAAATGCGACATCCACAGTGATTAGATTCGGTGACGACACAGCTACGCGATTCGCCTTTCGCGTCAACGTGTGACGCCTCCTCGCCAGCGTATGGCCGCTTCCAAATGGGCTAACGGTGTTTCTCCACCGCCTACCACTTTGAGTGCACTGGCACCGACTCTACTAGGGAGCGCACACCTTCACGTTTCTCTCCTCAAACGACGCTTTGAAAGAGTGCATGTCGAGTTAGTTTTTATGTGCATGTTGATGCCATCTTCGCGCAGGATTAACCATATGCTGTGTCCAGCTGTATGTTAACTACTACAGCCACCACCATAGGTCGGCAAAAAATTGGAGCTCGCTCAGACTCACCCAAGGAATATATTTTGCTCTGAGGGTTCACTCGGACTGGTGTCAATCCTCTTTAACGCCAATACTCACATAATCGGTGATCTACGACAAGCATTTTGATCTTGTACCTTCAGATACGAGTTATCATCATATATCATATATCATCATTATCATATATCAATTCAGTAAGGATATTTTGCCAAATACGCGAACCACACGAGATATTTTTATCAAGAACTACCCATGAAAGAGTTTGCGGGGGGAGGTCATGCCTCCCCTTCCCCTAACTCACGCCTCTGATCAATAAATATTGAGGTGGCGCATAAATGCTAGTGAGCTGAGATATGTGTGAATATACTTGAATATAAGCGTAAGCCGCTATAAGGCTGATAGTAAAGCTGAAGATGAGCAGATAGGACCGTAAGTCGGCAACAAAAGGTGGAGCTCACTCGTACTCACTCAAGGAATATATTTTGCGCTTAGAGATCACCCGGACTCACGCTCACCAATATTTTCCTAAACTGGACTCACTCAGACTCAGACTAGGTAAACGTTTCTTCAACCGGACTCACTCGGACTCAAACTCACCAAAATATTAGTACTCACCCGGACTCACTCAGACTCAGGCTCACGGCCCGATCTGAGTCTGAGTGAGTCTGAGTGAGTCGACTCATGAGTGAGTTTGCCGACCTATGGCTACTACAAAGGTGTAATCATGTACATGGACGTTAGTCGTCGGGATGGAGATGCACCACCAGGCGTCAGCATGGGTGTGTCAAGCTGCCAAACACCAATAGACATTGTGCAACCAGCCAGGACACGTTTCTCTGATGGAGGGATTCCTATGATGGAGGGATAAACCATGTTTTTCTCAGTTTCAGTGGACTTGGCTCTTATAGAAAAAAAAAAAAAACCCACAAGCATCTGTATGGGAACACCAACCACCTGAAACATGCGAATTGTTCTTGACGTCACGAAAATGAGCACATGTGGTTGGATAAAACGTCTATAGAAATTCTCTCTATATAGGTGGGACAGTGATGGCTGTGGCTGGAGCTTGTATTTATTATTAGGTTGTAACCGACTATACATTTATGGAAAGCTGCCGCTACCTGATATTTTACCGGGCGCCGAATAATGTCGAAGGCTGCCGGTTTCCCTTCACATCTCGGGCACCATGCAGGTATATATACGCACTGGCGACGCTCCTCATCACTACATCCATTCGGCAGTGTTGGCGATGGCACTATAGATATGCCCTTATCGGCTGTCGGTTTTCGCTGCAGGTCTCGGCACGCGTGAAGCTTGCGTCCGTTTCTGCGCACCACCATTTTCTGCGTAGAAACGACGAGCGAAGCTAACATACGGCCGAAAGTTGAACTGTCGGTGGTTCTTGGAACCTGCGAGCACTGGAGGCAACGATCATCAACCCTGAAGCAAGCGAATATAAGGACTCGCAAAGTTGCTACCGGCCGCATTTGGCAGTGGTATCGGCGGCACTGCATCTAGCGTAATCGTTGTCCGTTTTCGCTGCAGGTTAGCGCTCAGTGAACTTACGGAATTCCCCGTTTTTCTTAGGCTTCTTCGTTGCTGCCCCTGCCACAGCGCCTTGTTGGTCTCTTTCTGTAGAAATATTTCATCTACACTTTTGGGCTTGCTGCTGTAGCATTGTGTGAGTGAAACGGCGAAGGTCGCTGCAAATGTAAAAGAGTACATAAAGGCGGAAATTAGTAAGCTCAGAGGTGAACTCAAGACATTAAGAGCATAACTGGAAAGAGCTGGACTTAAGAAAGTGAAATTCGTAGTATCCCTAATGATTAAGGAAATATGACCGCAAGCACCGAATTCTCAATCACACATAGCAGAAAAATTAAGGAAGAATCTAGAAACACAAATTGCCATGTATGCTAAGTTGAGATACCGAAGTTGTCAAGAAACTTCTGAAATGGTAATAAATCGGGCTTTTTCAAGGTCATTGTTGGTCATGTACCCACTAATTTCCGTTTTTTTCTTTTGGCGATATGTTATTTTTCTCGTCCCCTTGAGCTAGAAGCACCAAACAACATCTGTTTTCACATGTACGTTATATGATACGGTCGTTCAGATATCGTACGGCATGCTTATAAAGTGCTACGATATCTAGTATAATTATTTAACTCGTCATATATTCACCACGAGAAAGAAACAGTTAAACTGTAGAACTGGATTTTTTTACGGAATGTGGGAAAATCTGAATGTCAGAAATAAAATAAATAATTGAAACCGGGTCAATAATTCAGCGCAAAAACACTTGAAGCGCTGAAGGTTCAGCAGGTCGTCTGAAAACAATTTGCAACGAAATGCTTTAGACAAATACCTTGGTATTCTACAGATCCGAAAACTTCGTTTGTCGTTGGCATGAAAGTAAATACATTATGCATAATTACATATTCGTACGTTTCCAAGCTACAAAAAGGTATTTCTAAACCCGAACCATCATTTTTTGATAATCTATTATTGTGGATCACACAGACAGTATCCAGTGTATGAAGCCTTTAACAAACACGCGGATTTTTTTTCCATCAGTTATCCATTACGGTCGGTAAACCATTGGTACAGTTGACATGAAATTACCCTATGTCGAACTTTTCAAGGATACTTTTTTTTCACAACACAGGCAAGATAGAGAATGGGTGACTACATACTCGAATAGCTGCGCACGTGGTCCCGTATCAGCCCTGTCGATCAACATATCATTAGTTCATCTTGTACAACAACGAGACCACAACTCCCTCTCATACACTGAATTAGAGGTGTGCACGGGCTCCGGGTAGCCCGAAAGCCCGAGCCCGACCCGGCCCGCGGGCCGGGCTCGGGCGGGCCGACGTATTTTCACCTCGGGCCCGGGCCGGGCTCGGGCTACTTGTAGTTTTATCGGGCCGGGCTCGGGCCCGGCGCAAAGCCCGACTCAAGCCCGAAATATAGAGAATGAGCGGGAATTGTTTTCCAGCACGCATACAGCGCCTTTTCCACGACCGCCCTTTACCACTTTTCCTTTCCATTCGCTACTCTAAACAAAAGGGGGACAGGTAAAGCACTGCCTCTGTTGCACTCCGACAAACAGAGAAGTAAAACCACCTGAGCTAGTGACGGCGCCACGCGAATGTTCGCGTTAGATTTAAGGCCAAATCCCATATGAGTGAAAATGCACGCGACAGCGAGGAGCGACCCGACGTAGATCGCCTTCGTGCACGCTGACGCTTGCATGGGCATACCCCATACACGTGACGGCTTCGGCGAGCGAACTCCATTGTTGCTGGCATGAGGCCGTCTACTTGTATAGCAAAAGTGCCGCGCTGTCGTAGGTATGCAATGGAAATAAAATATTTGTTGCATGTTGGTACGTAAAACGTTTACCGTTGTCTGTTTACCGTGCATAATTATTACGTTATTTGTTGGTGTACAGCTGATGTGCTTAGACGTCGCTGATGTACATCCGGTTCAGGTGTTTTGTGACTGCAGCGAACTTTCAAAAAAAAAAAATTACAGCATATCCACGGGTGAATGATGAAGAGCTTGGGCGAAGCTCCTGAAGCAATCATGTGTACATCGTGAAATGTTCAGTGGTTTCGCCCAGCAGTAATCAAAGCGATACGCCACTTTGATTATTTTTCCTTTTTCCGTTTTTCCTTCTTTTTTATTTTTCTATTTCTTAAATTTTTATGTTTCATTTATTTTTATTTTTTTATTTTTTTATTTTAATTTTTTTTAACTGCAGTTTGGATGCATCTCTATGGGACAGCGCCATCTATTATACTGTTCGGGAGATACTGCCACGGTTACGCCTAACATGGGACAAGGTTAGATAGACTAAGAGGTGCTACGCCCCTAAAAGCCGGGCCGGGCCGGGCCGGGCCCGGGATTGTGTTTTCGTACGTCGGGCCGGGCCGGGCGGGCTCGCAGCCCTTTGCCGTCGGGCTCGGGTGGGCCTTCGACAAAGTCAGCGGGCCCGGGCCGGGCTCGGGCTCGGAAATACGGCCCGTGCACAGCTCTACACTGAATAGCACACCTTAAATACATTGTCTGCAAATCTCCTTCATATTTTGTCTCCATATAAAAAAAAGTCAGCCCCGCATATTAGTATGTATATGAGTAGGTCATCATATGCAAAATGCATATTAGCAGGTCAACTGAGCAGAGACGGTGTGTCTCTGGTATAATCCAGAAAGTTTACGCGACCCCTTAACGAAGCAAGTATACGACACCTTTAAAGGTTGAAAGCAGGCACCATCACACTGCGGCAGCTATTCAACGTGTCTCATAGAAACGTTCTATGCATGAGAATGTTCACTGCTTCAACTGAGCAGGCGATAGGCATTCCAAATTTACCGTTACCGCCTTCACCACTCATTTCCATTCGCTGGTTAGCCACAGCGGCTATTACGCCGTCTTACGACTTATTACGACTTGGTGACTTCCCTAGCATGGTAAGCAGAGGGGCGCGATATAACGGTGCACAAAAGGAAAAGAATGGACACGGGACGACGCGCTTCTTTTCCTTTTGTGTACCCTTATACCGCGCCCCTCTGCTTACCATGAACCAGCACCAACTCGCCCAACTTTTTACCTTACTGACTTCCCTAGCATTTCTTTCTGCAAGTCGGAAAGAGGACTATATCCCCACCCCTGTGCAGGGTAGCAAACCGGTCGCTCGCGCCAGGTTAATCTCCCTGCCTCTTCCTTTTCATCTTTTTCTCTCTCTCTTTCTGCAAGTGAAACAGTTCTTTTGGTTTGACGTATTCCGTTCAGAAAACTCAGATGAACGCACCTGGAGTCGGCTTCTGCAAGACTGGGCAATGAAGGTGCGCGCCTTTTGAATATTACTAGTGGTTATGGCGCTCGACTGCTGAACCGAAGGTCGCCGGAACGAATCCCGGCCGCGGCGGCCGCATTTTCGGTGGAGGCGAAAATGCTCGAGGCTCGTGTACTTAGATTTAGGTGCACGTAAAAGAACCCCAGGTGGTCGAAATTTCCGGAGCCCTCCACTACGGTGTACCTCATAATCATGTCGTGGTTTTGGGACGGTAAACCCCAACAATTCTTATTATTTTCAATATGACGGCCTGGTTTTCGCAGACGTTCAGACAGCGACTGATACATGCGAGCGTTGTTTTTAATGTAGGGAAACCACGTTAAACACCGGAATATTCCAATATCGCTCAGATGTGACTGTTGTAAGCAAGATGTCAACTTGAAAGAAGAGTTTATTCAATGCCTTTTTAGATATTTGTTGCACAAGCGCACACCAGCTAAGGTTACTGCTTATCATGACACTCAGGTATCCGTATTGTGAAACATTCCGTAGTAGGAGCAGGGACGCTGGATAAAACGGAAACGGTGTCTGATATCTGATGCATAATCATTGTTCTGTACGTACTGGTAACGGTCTGAACGATAATATTGAATCCAACGCTTGAGGAGACCATTTTCTACTGTAGTTAAGTCTGAACGCGCCGGTGTTCAGCGGTGGCGGAACCAGCGCGACAACCTACGGTAAAGAACATTCTTTTCCTGCACCGCAAGAAAAGAGGCGCCGAGAGGGAAAGGGGCCGACAAAAAGAATAAAGACTTCCAGTCGCACGCTTCTCATGTGCGCGTTACTGATTCGCACCAGCACAACCACGCATTTTAATTTCTATTTAAGGTGAGGGACGCGATCGAAAGCCTTGGAAAAATCCATACGCTTTACATAAATTTGCATCTGGTTATTAATGCACTTGGCAAAGTGATAAAGTGTTTCGATTACTCCTGCTTATACGTCTATTCTGACCTGGCTGGATTAATTTTTTTTGTCCAGCGGTCTCATTAGACCGGCCGAAACCTGGCGTCGCGTACAAATTATCCCACTCCTACTTATTTAATAAAAACTGTTGTAGCTAGGTTGAAAACAAGTAAATAGTGCTTTCAAGAGCGACAATGTATATCACACCGAGATCAAAGAACCACAACCTGCTTAGTTAGGAAGGTGGCCTTACGTAGGTGGTCTGTAATAATAATAATAATAATAATAATAATAATAATAATAATAATAATAATAATAATAATAATAATAATAATAATAATAATAATAATAATAATAATAATAAAGCCGGTGCACGACTACGTTTTTTCTTTCCCTGCACTTTAAAAAATGGAAAAATTTGCTCTTTTTTTAATGGAAGCAAACAAAGAAATAACAGGCACAGTAATAAGTTACTGGAAGTGCCTCAAATTTGAGAGAGTATGCTTAGGTGAAATACTTGCAAAATGCGACGCATTAAGCCTTATTCTGTTGGAAACGTAATTTGAAACTCGCAGCACGCTCTCTTTGTTCCAACATGCACACTTTGCAGTGAACCAAACGTGGGGCGTCGGGGCTCGAATTTCTGCTGAATCTTTGTCGATCATCTTTCGCACGTCCCTACCAACAGGCTAAACCAATGGTCACTGTTGGCGGTTTCAATGCCTCGCACTCGGCCTGGAGTTTCCAAAATAAAAATTTTAAAAAATGAGGGCCACCGGATTCTTCAGGTACTTGCACTCTATTGCATGACCATGCTGAGACGAAATCCAATCAACCAAGTCGATTGGGAAACAGCGCGTAAGCGGGCACACGTTCCGGTAAACGTATCTCACGATGGCCAGACGGTCTCATCACCACTCGAGTTCCAATATCGTGGAGAAGCGCTAGAATGAACATGAAGTTTATATAGTGAATTCCACGTAGTAATCAATCAATCAAAAGAGTTTATTTCCAATGTAATAGTTCGGGGTCAGCCCAGCCGAAAAGCGCCGAAATACCACTTGAGGGTTCTTGGAAACCTATGCACAAAGCAGCACACACATACATTTATAGGCAACGTAATTATACACAATGAACAAAATATATTTATACTAGTATAGAACAAAAACTAGTGACATAAAATACTGGTAAAGATAAGAGACACATACATATATTGTATAGATGTGCATACGTAAACAAAAAATAGCGTATTAAAAATAATGACATGGAATCGCGATATCCATAATGGCGTATACATTTAACAGTGCGTGGGTTGTTTATGTCATTACATAGTTACAGCATAAGTAGTAAAAAAATGTTTTTCTGGCACAATGAAAAAAAAAAATATGTCAGGGTAAGAGCAGATAGCAGTGTTTAGTACAGTTCTGAAATAAAATAGTCGCGCAAGTCTTTTCAGCAAATGCTGTTTAAATCAATCCCCTGCGTCTGATATTTGTTTACAAGACGTGGTACATTGAAAGCAAGCGAAGGTTTGCCATTTGTGTGTCATTCGCTGTACCAACCATCTCTTGTGGAATTCCAGCATCGCCTATTTGTTTTTCCAACATGGAGTTACCGTTTAAACATTTTTTAGTATTTTTGTTTGAAGAGGACAACATGTGCAAAAGGCGGCACTAGTAACTCAGAGTGCCGTTTATCATTTGATAGCGTAGAAAGAATTTCCTAGTAGGATGAGCGCACGAAATGTTAGCAACGCATCGAAATGGTTTCTTCTGTAGCAAGAAAAGTCTGCGCAGATTTGTTAGCGTGCTTGTTCCACATACAAGTGTGCAAAAGTTTACGCAAGCGTTGAACAGTGCGTTATAGTATATTTGCATTTTGACCTTACTATGAACGAAATGGCGGCACCGCAATAGCGCTCTCGCAGCTGAGGACAGTGACTTAGCAAGATAGTCAATATGAGCCGTCAACGTCATATCAGCAGAAAAGACTCCGTTGATTCCCTTGGCGAAACACACTCCTGAACATCATTAAGATAAAACACTGGAATGCATTTAGCGCAACTGCAACCCTTCGTTTCAATACCCATGCATTACGACCTCTAGCACCGCTGCCGCCGCTGTATTTCGTGGCCGTGCTGTGCACCCTCCGGAAACACGTTAATGTGTGCACAGGTAAACAACAAAGGGGACTAATCTATTGTACAATAGACATCGGTTACTGCACCAGGGCCATGCTTCCAATACTAAGTTGTACGCAGCGACATTATTCGTGTGTATGTTCAGAGGAAGATAAAGCCTGAGACATGTCTCAATACTGTTGATATTGTAGTGGGTTTCGCTTATGTTTGTGTCATCAGTACTAAGCAACTAATCTACTAGTTGACTGAGTTCCTGATTACTTTTTTCTTCTTATTATTCTTGTCAAACTTACGCGTTTGCTAGGGATAACAAGTTCTAAGGTATTCCCTGCGCATTTCTCTCGGAGTACGATTTTTAATAGAGGACTCTGCTCATAAATTTCTAGCCTGTATGGAGCCATGGCTTAGCAGAAGATTCTGGCCTGTAGGATTGATTTTTACAACCAGAAGGTTTTTTTTTTTTTCATCGTCATCAATACCTAAGTGCATGGCAACGTTGCATCATGCCTTCTCATAAATGGCGTGGGGAACTGAGCCAACGACTATGCAGTGAGCAGTCGATCACCCACAGCTGAGTCATCGCCGGTGGGTGGACGACCACCGAACCACATGACATCATGCATGTCGCAGAAGATGTTGATGGAGTTTCCACCCGTGGGCACGCAACAGATTCACAGGCCGTGTCGGCTGAGCGCGCCTCTCAGACATTCCGCTTACTGACGCCGCCACAAGTGACGAGGCTCTTCGCCAGCGAGGGGCCGGCGCTTCTGCGAGCCCGGCGGAGTTCAGTGGCGCGGAGAGTGGGTCGCAGTTCTGCATGGCTGCAGTTCTCGGACCCCTCCGGTCGTCACAGCAACGCGTCCGGGGCCCTAACCACCAGAAAACCTGCGCCGCGCCACCGGACCGTATGTGGCGAAATCGAGCTGCGCCCCAGCTGTGTGCGCCGGAGCTTCAGGTGAGTCGACTCGGTCAGCACAGGTCCTGCCGTAGAGCTCCGCTTCAGCGGACGCACTTTACGGGCTTCTGTAGCAGACAGAACCAACTCATAATGTTCTGTTTGTGTTTTCTTGTTGTCTTCAACTCCGTTGTGCTGCATATGTATTAAGAATGTCTTACAGAACTCACGCAACCCTGGAACTTAACTTTTCGCTAGACTTATTGACACCCTATTTTGCAGAACACGTGGCTTACTTCCGTTTTGATGTTATGGCATTGCAGTGCAGTTTAAAAAAGAATGACTTCGTACTTAGTTTTACAGGCATCCTCGCAAGTCTTTTTAAAACTCCAGGACCTCCACAGAGTAGAGATCTCTACATTGCAACTTACAGCACGACATCAATCTTTGTAAACCTGCTTCCTTGTTACAGCACTTTGGTAATCCAAGGAGAATCGCGTCCTTAATGAGTTAAATTAATCTACTAGTTCCACTGTGTAACCCGCGATTCTTCCACTCATTGTGCACACGCTAGATAAAATAAGGTCTGGAAGCGCGCCGTTTATTCGTGGTCGCGCGACTCGCGTCATCGACCGCAAGAAGCCGTCTTCCTGATCCCTCAGGAACATAACACGGGAAACAAGTTGACGAAGAAACAGGTACGTTAGACCAATACCGCCCTGCTTGAGAGATCAAAACAATTTCTTCCGACTGATCCTTTGTAAGGTGGAACCTCAAATGAGAATAGCGAACACCCCGTGCCTTTCTCAACTTTCACACGTGACATGGACGAAAACTGCATCACGTACCATGTTTTGGCAAATAAGAAAATGTTGCAAACAGTGGGCTTAGCAAATATTCAAAAGTTGAGCCGATGTGATCGTCCTGCTTGCTCCCTCACCCTTGGTGTCACGTCTTCCCAGTATTGTACCCTCTTGTCATAATGCTGAACACCGACGCTCGCAGAATTTGAATCTATCTGAACCGTATGAATGCACCGTACCCGCGGTGCAAGAGAAATGTAAAAAGATAACACTTTGTATGATGGATTCGTTGAAATTTCTAGTAGTTGAATAGAAGCTCTAAGATAACATGTAAAGGTGACATGGAGCATTGTACGTATCAGCAAAATTTTAGACTGAACATTTATTGCCAGACTCGCGTTTCGAAGGTCACAACATGCACTTTTTGAGAGGCCCGTTCCAGAAGCTGACGAACACGGGAAAAAAATATTTTAAAAATGTCATGCCAATTCCACCCGAAAACAGCGTTCTAGTGACGGCCGCAACCTACAGTAAAACTGCACGTTTACACGTCACTTAGACAATTCACTAAGGAGCTTCTGCGTGGATACTTTTTGCTCTTTAGTGTCCCTTTAAGATCAAAGACATGTCCCCGCGGTGCCGTAGCGGTTACGGTGCTCGGCTGCTGAGCCGAAGGTCGCGGGTTCGATTCCGGCCGCGGCGGTCGCATTTCAACGGAGTCGAAACGTTATAGGCCCGTGTACTCTGCGATGTCAGTGCACGCTAAAGAACGCCAGATGGTCGAAATTTCCAGAGCCCTCCACTACGGCGTGCCTCATAATCAAATCGTTGTTTTGGCACATAAAACCCCTGATATTATATTATATTATATTATATTATTATATTATATTATGTTATATTATATCATATTATATTATATTATATTATATTATATTATATTTTATTTTATTATATTATATTATATTATATTACATTATATTATATTATATTATATTATATTATATTATATTATATATAAAATTAAACACACACTCACACACGCTTATTCCATATATACGCCATTGTGACAAGCACGATAATATAACCACTATATGTTTATATTATGAATATTATTAAGCAGTGTCGAGCACATGGAAACCAAAATACCTTTTTACTACGGGCCCATGTGGGAGGAAGCGCTTCATTATTTTGGCACCATTATTTTGTGTGTGTGTGTGTGTGTGTGTGTGTGTGTGTGTGTGTGTGTGTGTGTGTGTGTGTGTGTGTGTGTGTGTGTGTGTGTGTGTGTGCGTGTGTGCGTGCGTGCGTGCGTGCGTGCGTGCGTGCGTGCGTGCGTGTCACTTACGTGGTGTTTTACCACGTAAGTCACTTTCACGGGCAGCAACGTGGTTAAGCGGTGTAAAAGACACCTCTTTCGCGAAAGCCTTTTGAGTGGGCTGCTTACTCAGTGATAGCGAATATTACAGAGTCGCTTGATTTTGATGCAGCCCCGCACACAGTACGGAGCAGTGCAGAAACAGCAATCAATGCCGTGAGGGCTATAAACGTGCCTTTTACAGTTTACGTTGTGCTCCGGTTTGAAACCAGACTTTGTTGATAAGGGGTCAGTAACTGCATGGGTGACTTTGGGTTACGCTCGGATTAGTCACAAAAATGAATGCGTTCGGTCGGCGTGAATCAATATGGCTGAACAAACTCGGTTAATGGAAAACTTTTGTTCTAATTGTTTTCTTTTCGCACTTCATCCTTGCGTAATCGACCGGTCGTAAGCGGCGGAGAAGAAGAAAGAAATATAGAACAGAATGAATACTCAAATTTTACCATTGATCATATTCTCTATTTCGTTAAAATGAAAAGAGGCAACGTCAGTTTCAAACATTTCAGATCAGCACCATTGCTATTCTGAAGAACATTTATGTCACAGAAATGTTCACTACCAAGCGCAACTGAGGCTATAGGAACTATAACACTTTCTACTCAGTATGTACGCTTCATTACGTAACATACTATAGAATGCGCCTCGCGTATCACGCATACGTTGGTCAAAGTTCTTGCACTACTCACTACGCCAACTCAGTATACTTACACATGGCGCGAAAGTCACGCAGCCTTGTGAGGACACTGCAATTTGACTATAGGACACTGCAATTTTAGCGTGTTCTATGGCACTGTCCTTTTTTATCAAAATACTAGCTTAGACCGCGAAGCAACCGAGAAGCAAACCTTTCTTGGCAATTCGTCACGGACATGGCTGCAGAAAAACCAACAGCAAAAAAAAAAGCCGATTATTAACTGAAAGTTAGCACATTGGCGGAAGAAAACAATGTGATTACAGTGTACTATAATTCGAGCATAAGAACGAAGACGCATGTCTCATTCGTTTCAGTCACAAATTTTTATTTACTGTTCGTAAAGCCTCCAATTTCGCATACTTTCCTTGAAATACGGCACAGCCTTTGGAGAAAAAAATTAGAACATGTAAAATATATAACTGTACCTCTTAAAGTCCATTTGTATAGCTACAATAAAAAAAGCTTCCGACACAGACCTCTTATAGGCGATGCACTATAAGGAATATAAGTGACATACGTGTTACACGAAGATATGCATGTACTTTAGACATAGTAATGCAAATATAATTATCACATTTAGTTAATTAGGCCGTTTTTGTATTTCCTGTTGCTCATAACCACCTAACCATGTGGCTTACCAGCAAATGGCCTTACGTAAGACAGCGTTCACAGTCTTGGTTCATATCCTTTTGATTGAAAACACGCACGCACGCACGCACGCACGCACGCAACGTAAGCGACTGATGACAATAGACAGTTATAGTGATAGCGGGGGTTGAGGGAATAGCGTTACCGTGCCGCAAACGTTGGTTGCGGAAAGCGTGTTTTAGTTTAGCAGGATAGCGTTTACGTGCCCAAGCTGGGATGGTGGCATCACCTAGCGAAGGGTGAATGCGTTAAAAATGGTGAAAAGAACAAAACCGGAAATGCTCGCCTGTATCCCCGCACGTAGCAATATTACAACTTTTTTTAGTGACAATAAAAGGAAATAAATATGAACTACGCACCAAAAGCGAAAATTTTCATGTTTCAGATTTGTTTACGATATTCTAGTTAGGCTTAGGGACGTTAGAAGCGGGAAGCGATCTCAAAACTACGCTAAGTTATCCGTAATATTCTGTCATCGACGGTATACCTGAAGGCAAGCGAAGCCAATTCGCACAGTCGTTTGCTACGAAAGAAGTGGATCCGTCCCCATCAACGCTAAATTCAGTTCGAAGCGGGCGTCCAAAACCTCCGCCATGTTTCACGTACACTACGTTAACCACGCAAACACGGTAACGCTAAATCTGAAAAATAGCGTGCGTACGGTAAACGCTACGGGTCGTTTAGCGTACTGCGCATGCGCATTTCGATCCCGCTATTCCGCTAAGCCCGCTATTCCGCAAAACCCGCTAAACTATAACAGTCTAATGCTCTTTGTTAGCAGCTTTGCCTTCAGCGCCGCTTTAATTTTATTTTCATTGTCATCACTAAATGACACATCAACAATAGCGGAAGTGTGTGCGTTGGCGAGCCTTCGTTGCTCTTACATAAAGATAAAATGCCATGCCTAAACCGTTATCTACCAGAAATATGCCGGAAATTGATCGATGACGCTGTCCTTCTTGATTATGCCTTATGTGCCGGTCGGTCTCTTCCTCCGATTTCAGTGAAATAGTTGACGTTTGCCGTGTCCGTTCTCCTTTACGTTTGTTCCTTTTTGTATGTATGACTCGTTTTATCGTAAATCCGTACCTAGCTCAACTTGGTGTCACTTTTTTTCCGAACACTCTCGAGCTTTACATACCGTGGCTATGGCTGCTATCTTGCGGTATAACTTACACACAAGACAGCCCTCATACATAACTAATAGACTTATATGGCCATATATAGTGACTCTACAAATGTCCCGCTGGCGACTCTGTTCTCTACAATTTTAATTAAGCAATTAAACACCAAATGCTACCTAAATATACTCAGTATCACAATTACGTGCACGCTATCGAGAGCTCATTTTTTAAATCCTTTTCGTATATGCAGAGTTTGACGTGTCTGCTTGACCAATTTTTCGCCCGCTAAAATCGACGAATCCCAGAGATCGTGCCATTGTAAAAGGAATCGCTCCCAGAGACGTTGAAATGAAATGTGTGATAATCCCGAAGGCAGTGTAAGTGATCTAGTGCACAAAAATATAACAGCAGAGCGATTTGAAATAGCATTATTAGCACTGTAACAGACATACGTAAGAGGAGAGACAACACAAGCCCTGCTCGCCTGACGTGATTCGTTGTGAATAATGTAGAATGTAATGTTTTCGGCTACGTGCAGCGCTGACTAGAAGCGACGACACAAGCGCTGTCCGTCGGCTCGAACAACTTCTGTGTCGCCGTTTCTCCTGAGCATCATTGGTCAGCTGTTGACTGTACATTGATGACAATGAATTCGCTTTCGAATTTCTAAGGCCCCACTAATACACTGGAAGCCCAACACCAACGCCACCAGTTGACGCCCTTCGGCGCTTTATACGCCCACGTCACACCTGGAGCTGGATTGTCTGCCCGTCCGAAACCCGTCAAAAAAAGTATAGCCGCATTTTTAAAAAGACAAGAGCATCGGTTCCCCAGTCCCTGCCTTCAGGGCCGCCTTGTCGTGTTGCAAAAGCACATTCAGTACACACAACCACGCCTTATTTTCTTAGCACGCAGTGAAACGCATGTTGCCACGCTTGCGTAATCATTACTGCTTCATGCTCATCTTTGGTCACATACGTGCCTCCACTTTACCAGCTGCCACGCGCAATGAACTTGCTGAATGATCTTCCTAATATGATTGTTGACGTTTCCAACCGCGATGCATTCTGCTGACAAACTACTGTATTACTATGCTTAGTTTATCTCCGTTACACACTTTCATAAATTGGTCACGCATATTGTTAGAGGAATTGCGTCAGTTTTACAGCTGTAGTTCGTTTTATTGCTGCTGTTGCTGTACCCACTTGAATTACTCAAGTATACAGTCAGCATTTTTTTTTATCCCTACTTTTACGTATGAACGAAAGAACAAGCGCTCGTTTGTTTGTTAGTTTGTTTGCTTGCTTGTTTGTTTGTTTGTTAGACACAACTTAATGAAACCAAGCATATTACCTTTTACGCTATACTCCACCCAGTACCTGTAAGGTATGATAAATAAATAAATAAATAAATAAATAAATAAATAAATAAATAAATAAATAAATAAATAAATCCATCCGAACCATATCAATTACCATCTATAACTGCTACAATATTGCTTTAGAGCCAGGACAATATTCACAAAAAAAGTTTGTTCAGTAGGCTGGTAAGAGTATTTTACCAGGCAATCGGCTCAAAGCGAACAGTTTATCACTGACAGCTGGTAAACAATTCGTACAAACGAAAAGTTGTGCGAATTTGGCCTTATGTCCGAGGCTGAATCAATCCGCACAAACCGCTAAGCGCAAAGCGAAATTAGTTTCAGTGAGGTCACCTGCTGGCGACAGCTGAACGACGCAGAATAGTGCGAGCCAGTGTCTCCATCGACTTCCTCGAAGGCCACGTCGCTAGCTCTTCGCACTTTGTGTCTCTTTTGGCTTGATGAACGCGCTGGCGCTTCAGCTGCCTGCCACATGCAGCAGCAGAACGGGACACCATCACTGTGAGTGAAGGGAACCCCACCATCCTTTTACGTTACATTCTCTTGACCCGAATTTCGGTTTAGACTGGCTTGGTCGCCGCAATGGCACTCGTAAGTGACCACCTTGCAAAGTTGACAAATTATCGGACTTCTGGGCCTCGACTATGGTCACCCTTTGTCGGCCCGTACAATTTCTGCTTCATATATAAACCGCAGGCGAAAAGTGCTCGCCATTTTGACCTACTCGCAGCTGGATTCTCAGAAGCTTATCTAGGCCGGTTAATTTTCACGCAATAAATTCTCCTACATTAGCTGATTTCGTGGCCCTGCGCAAGCTCTTTCAATGAACTGAGATTCAAAGTGTATGAGAACATATTCGTGACACTAGTAGAAATACCACTCTGGCAATTTGTTCGAGTGCCCGCATCTCAATAAAATTTGCATCGCACCATTGTCTCCTAAATAACCCATCAGTGCTGCATGATGGGACTGAGAGTTAGGCGGTCTTGTCACATGCTTTTTTAAAAACTGCGTTGCGCACATTTGCTACGTTCTAGGAGCGTGCAATTTTTCCTGGCTCTCACTGGTCACTCACACTGGTGCTGGTCAGTGCTGGGTTGGTCAAGGTGCCAGCACTGAAGTTCGGCTGCTAACCGCGACGACACGAGTTCGAGTCTGCTCCGCAGCGACGACTTTTCAGCGGTACCAGAATGAAAATGTACTATTGGCTAAGCATTCAGTGCACGATAAAAAAAAAAAAAGACCTACGTTGTGAAACTCAAGCGGCGAAGGGCAGCCAAAAATATTTCACACTCGAGGAATGCACAAAAAGTGTGCAACCCAGTTATAAAGAGCTTGATTATGCGGGAAGACCACTTAATACTCATCCTATTAACAGCTCCCGAGCAGCTTGTCTCTCACACCCAATTATGCAGCTTTCGTAAAGTCGCTAACTACCATTCAGGTGCTGATGACTCCTGGTGGCACCTGGAGCATGTCATCGCCAGTGAGGTCTATATAATACACATTATTTAAGATCACCTAGACATTTACCTAAGGCCGGAACACTGCAGTCTAAATACCTCGTCGACGGGCCTCCTCGTTTTTCCTTACTTTATATCTTGGGTAGCATACAATGATTGCTTGCAAGCAATCATTTATGTTTCCGTGAACCAGCAGCCCGCATGACATAGCCAAAATAAGAAAGCTTCATCGTGGGAGAAAGTAAGACGTGAAAACACGGAAACAGCAGAAGAGAACCACACAACACAAACGTCTTTTCCAGTCGCATTTGCAAGCGAACAGCGCGCCGCGATCACATTTCGCGGTGTGTGTTTCGCGGGGTGGCATGGATTCGCGTATTTGCATTTCTCTCCAGAGGCATACTTTTCATGACGGCACACTTCACATGCTCTGCATCTTTTTCTTACACATGCCTGTACTTGCGAACTTCAAAGTTCTTTCGCAGTCTGCGCTATGCTAATGTACAATCGAAAAGGTTCCTGAAAGGTTTTCGAGAATCAGCGCAACGCAGAAAGAGAAAAGGAGCTGAGAAAATAACAGAGACATTGGTGGCGCTAAAACGCTAGTATTTTTCTGTTGGTGGCACGAGCACCGAGTGACAGTCATGTTTCTCTTCCAAGCGTATCCGGTCGAGCACTTACTTCCGGGTTTCTGAATAGAGTTATATTGGATACATGCGATAAAGGAGCATAACTTTACTTAAGATAAGGGCCAAGTAACTATAAGGATAATTATTGAATATTTATCGATTGAGTTCATTGCAAGACGGTGAGCAGCTGATATCGTTGCGTCGCCTGGTGGAGCAGATTTCAATCACGCGCTTCCTTCTAGGTGGCCTCGGAGATACGCTTCAGCAAATTGGTACGAAATTTATGCTCTGGTTCAACTTAACACACATTTTAAGGCGAAAGGCACAGATGCCTCATCAAACGAGAAAAGTGACCGTCGACGTCAACGAGAACGGCTCAAAAAGTCACGTGACAAGAGATGACGTCATCACGTGACGGCATCGTGACTTCACAGATTGCCGAAACTTATGACGCCAGCATGACGTTACTGTGAAGTCACGTAATTACGTCATCACACTAAATCGTCGCATGGTCAAAGGTGCGCCGAACCCGGAGGCAGTGCAAAACCAGCTAAGGTGCAGAAAGCTTGCGGGAGAGAAGGGGGGGGGGGGGGGGGGGCAAGAACGAATACATCGACTGAGAAGAAAAAGAAGATGGCTCACAGTTAATCACAAGTTTATTGACACAGTAAGTGTGAGCGCCACCATCAGACTCTTAAGTCTTGCATTAGGGCCGCTTTACTTTTTATATGGTACATTTCCCTCATTCTAGGTTGCGCTAATTCTAGAAAACTTAATGCAGCATCAACTTGCCCGAACTGCCCCCACTTTGAACCTACTTCCTGAAAGTCTTCTTCGCCACAGTAAGACTGGATATGCGGACAAGCCCCCTTCTTTCTTTCTTGTATATCGAGCCTCGTCCACTGACTTGCTTCAAAGGGCCATCCACCATCCCGCCACTATGAAACTGCTCACTGAAGGCAGCATTAGCTGCTGCTTTTGTTTTAGAGCGCAGCTCTTAGGCGCCCTTTCCTGCGTTAACCGGCGTCGTCGTTGGCGTTGGCGTTGTCGGCGTAACCGATACAGCGAACGAGGACGAAAGAGAGCGGACGCGGAGTGTGTCGATATCACGAACCACAGGCCTTTAACCTCACTTTCTTCCTCAGTCATGCGCGCTGGCCCCTCGGTCGGAGCTCGTGCGCATGCAGGGCTGCCACGTGCACTGCTCCTGGTTTCGCTTGTCGTAACGGGGCTGTCGGCGTTTCGCTTGGTTCGCGACGCCTGCAATGCACAGATTGGTTTGCGTCGCGTTCTAGCGCTGGCAGTATCTGTGGCAATATGTAACGAATGTTACACTGCTACAACTGCGGATAGCCAAAACTTCAAACACAGTTGACGTTGCCCCAACACGAAGCTGCGCTCAGAATTCGCATTAGGGAGTATCGTAATCGTCGGTGATTTTTTTGCACTGTTGTGTCCTCGCACTGCTGTTGTTTGCTGATTTATGCAAAGTAAAGGGTTTTCGGGAGCTAGGCTTGCTTTTTTTCGGCAACCGGCATAATGAAACACGTGATGGCGTAGTAGCGTCATAATAAAGAGTCAGTAACGCAGATGACGTTTTCAGTCTCTCGTGTCTATTATACTGCGACGCGTATAAAAGAAACTCCTCCTTCCTAAATTTTTATTTCCCTGAAATCGGCGCTCAATGGCTTCCGCACGAAAAAAAATTGTTTGGGAACGTGAACATCTCATTCTCTTTTCTGAGCGTAACTACTTTTGTTAAATGTTTTCGTGAAGCCAATGCTGTTTTATATTCAACGCTCTTAGAGATGTTAAGTGCTTTGAAGTGCTTTTTGGCAAAGAAAAATCATTTCGGAAACGCAATGAAAAGCCCCTCACAGATTGCTGAGGCGCGCACTCTAATAAAAACATTTTCCAGACAAAGTCCAAAAGAAGTGAACTTCTAAAAAGAGAGTGCTGTACTCACGAAAATAGCATTTCTACACGTGATGAGAAAGAAAATGTACTTTGACACGTTATCGTAAGTGTGCCGATGGAGCATTTATTACTGCCGCTTATTCAGGCCCAGAAGACTCATTTATGATCATCAAAGCTGTTCTATTTATATGCGAACGGAAGGGAGATTGAGTACGTCGTCGGAGTACGTCGCTCTAAATATCTGCATAGCACCTGGATCTCGCTATCTTTGTTCATATGCTATAAACGAGAATCTTGCGCCAACGGAGCAAACGCAGTGCTCATTAGTTGCATACATGGATCTTCATCAGCTTCGAGAAACAGTCCAATCCAAGTCCAATTCAATCCAGTCCAATCTGCTAGGTAATGAAAATCCACTATTCAACTTTTTAATTATTTGATTTACGATTCATAATCAAATTGACGAATTGTAGCTGGTGAGTTTGCAAGGCACATCACTGCAAATGAGATTTGAGGCTGACATTGATTCCGAAGTATGTGCCACGAACCTTTCGGTAAAATTTCACCGCTGTTACAGTTACCTTTTAACTAAAAAGGCGTTTTGTGCGTTGCAGCAGAAAGCTAACTGGACTGCCCATGTACTTAGTCGCTCATCTTTGAAACGAACATAGAGAAACTTGTTCCACTTCGAAAGTAGGAGGAGAAGGTGTAGGATAAAGAGTAAGAGGAAGGCAGGAAGGTTAACAAGGGCTGAGCACGGTTGGCTACCCTCCACTGGGAAAGAGGGAAGTGGAAGAAAAGTTAGACACGAGGAAATAAAGGTCACTATTGTTGCCGCCGAAGTAACAACAGGTCCGCGCTTGACGTCACAGATAGTGAATCAGTCCTGCATCCTTAAGAATTCGCAGCAGAGCTTTCGTCGCCTTTCGGAACTGCGACGCGCAGTCTCATTGTCCCTCGATCCGTCCACGCGATGTACTAAGGAGAAGCCTCTCATTCGAAAGAGGAAGGTTAACCAGACGCTAGTATTCTGTATGATGCCCTGTACTCGGGTGGGGAAATAGGGGTTTGGAAAGAAAACAGAGACAGAGAAAGATAAAACAAGAAGAAAAAAAAAAGAAACATAATCTCTCTCTCTCACAAGCACAAAGCACACACACGCACACACGCATGCACACACACGAGAGCATTCCCATTAGAGTCGTTCAGGCAGGCAGACCGCAAGAAGCCCTAGTAGCGCTTGTACGGCCTTCTTCTGCGACTTTAGGTCTGAACGATGGCGTAGTAAGACGGGCAGTAGCAGCGCAGGAGGTGCTCAGTAGTTTCCTTGACAGTGCAGTCTTTGCACTCGGCGCTGTCGGCCTTTTCCGTCTTTAATGAATAGGTGATGGTGAGTGCTACACGCAGACGCAGACGGCACAACACTATCTCCCCCCGGGAAAGATCAGGTAGCAGCCGCAGTCGCAGCGTAGTACAATCTATAGTGAGTGAACTCCGGTGTTTGCCTCTTCTGCGGTGTCATGCTGTGCGCTACCTTACTTAAAGCGGTGTCATTCCTTCACAAATGCGTAGAAACAAGGTTTGTTTGCATGTGCTTTTCTGGTAGCTTCATCGGCGAGTTCATTGCCGGAGATACCGCACTGACGTGGACACCACTGAAACACGACGTCGTGTCCTTTTTCGATCGCATGGTGGTGCGTTTTCGTACCTCCGACACAAGTTCTTCACAGCAGGATCCACGACGAAGCGCTGAGAAAAGACATTACAGGGCCGCCTTTGAGTCGCAGAATACTGCCCATCAATTACTCGTTTCTTGGTCGATATAGTCGACAGCACCTCGCCAGGAAACAAGCTTCGAACCGGTCGACGTGAAGTTCGTTCAAGTGATTGCGTCTTGTAGTGGAAAAACTTAACTGAAGATACAAAATAATAGGAAGGAAAGGCTGTCAAGGGCGGGCCTTTATTTGAGAGCTTCACTGGCGCGGGCTGCTCGCTGGGCTTGATCTAGGACAGCTAATAAACTCACCAGCTACAATTCATCAATTGCAATATGTGCCGTAGCCTAATTAATTAAAAATTCAATAGACAAGCTTTGTTCATTGACCGATTATGTTTTTGGATCTCTTGCACAAGTAATTGAGATCAAGGACCACAATTATTCTATTTCTCATGGGTAATTTTTAGGGGTGTGCGAATATCAAAATTTTCGAATACGAATCGAATACGAATATCCACCTTCGAATATCGAATCGAATATCGAATATCAAAGGAAAAATGCCTCCACAGTAACAATATTTTATTTAACATGTAGCTATTTGAAAAAAAAACATTAACAGCCTGACTGGCAACACAACATACACTGCTATCTCCGGAACACAATGTCCAGGCTAGCACAATGCACATCACAACACAATCAAATATCACGGCACAATCAAAGTAATGACTAGATGTTATCATGAAGAAATATGAGTTGCTCCACATGATCAGGCAGCAGGCGCTCCCTTCTAACAGAGACAACACCCCCCCCCCCCCTGCGACTGAAAAGGCACGCTCGCTTAGAACAGAAGTGGCTGGTATAGGGAGCTACATGGGGCAAAGCTTTGCCAGACTGGGGTATCTGAAGGTGCCTACAGTCCGCCACCAGTCACATGGGTCACTGTCTTTCTTCAGAAGTGGTCCCGCATAGTGAGCGAGTGGTAGTGCGGCACGTTACGGCCGCATAATATTGAAAACGTACGGTTACATGATCGCCAACAGCGCTGCACGTCGGAGATGCGCCAGCAATAAATCACACGTATTGGGGTGCTCGTCGCAGGCAGATATCGTCCTCCGTGCACTTACGATGTTTATCGCTCCTCTCAGCAACGTTTTTAGCTATACGAACGCAGCAGAAATGTGGAAGACAAGTTATTTTATGCATGATAATCGAATCGCATGTTCGAATTTTTCGAATATTTGAAGTTATCGAATATTCGAGACTTTTCGAATACACGATTTTCGAATCGAATACGAATATTTCGAATGTAATATTCGACGAATATTCGAAACTTTCGAATATTCGCACACCCCTAGTAATTTTTAAAAATTATGTATTCTCTAAAAAACAAAACACCTTGTATATATATATATATATATATATATATATATATATATATATATTATATACGTACACGGAGTGATAGAGATGGGGAAAGAGTGTTCGTAGATAACGTAATGACAAAAATCTCAGCATTCTAGAAGATGTGCAACTTGACAACGAAGATTGCAGTTGCTGAAACAAGACTTCATTTATAATGAAAACTGCTAGGGTTTTACGTCCCAAAACCACGATATGATATGAGGGACGCCGTAGTGGAGGGCTCCAGAAATTTCGACCATCTGGTGTTCTTTAACGTGCGCCTAAATCTAAGCACACGGGCCTCTAGCATTTTACCTCCATCGAAATGCAGTCACCGCGGCCGGGATACCATCCCCCGACCTTCCGGTCAGCAGTCAAGCACTGTAAGGACTTCATTTATACAGCTGGATTTAAGACAAAGTAATTGCACGGCACCAGGCTCATGGCACTTTGTATCAAACTGTGATATTGTCATGAACGACATACAAGATACGCGACATGCGCTAGCATGCTTCATACTTGTATACGTGAGTCATTTACAATGCACTGTTTCCATCGTTTTTATTGTTATTTTTGCAACCGCCGTTAAGCATAATTGAAAAAAAATTTATAACTGCGCTAAGGACGAGACACCAGAAACGAAGTGGACAGGATGATCGCAGTCCTGTCCACTTCGTTTCTGGTGTCTCGTCCTTAGCGCAGTTATAAATTTCTTCAATTATGTCTTACCAACTAGCCGCCCAACGTACGCTTCTCGCCGTTAAGCAGACGTGTGTGTAAGATGGCTAGGTCACTCTCAAGCTGTTTATTCAGCTTTTCTTCTCTGGTCTCCCGCAACTTGTTTATATTGTTGCAAACAAATAAACTGAAACAAACAAACAAGATAAAGTCCATCTTGACTACCGGGTATCCCAGTCAGAAAAGGCGAATTATTGCATTCATTTCACGGTAACTTTCGTTCTGAGCATAGTATGGAATTTGATGACTCCCAGTTTTCGTAATAACACCAAACGTAATAGCGCGATTTTCACAGAGTAAAGAATATGGTAACAATAATAACGAGGTCAGGTAGAAAGGAGGAAGGAAACAGAAAGGCAGAAGGCAAGGAGGTTAGCCAAAAAAGCGTCCTACACTGGGGTATTGGTAAATTGGGAATATGAAGATGAAAGGGCAAGAGAGAAGGGAAGGAAGATTACTATTACTCCGAATACCCAGAATAGCTGTAATCAAACGTGACAATTTCAGCGTGCCGTTTTATGTAATGAAGTCACCGCAGCTGATAACACTTTGTCCCACGAATTTAAATAAGACACTTTCGGTAATAGTTTCTCCAGCATCAGCAATGGCCTTGAAATCTCTCTTATGAACGTATCTATCGTAAAAACTTCTTTGAATAAGCAATCCCATTTAAGCGGGACATACCATCGTGGTAGGCGGAAGCGCTTGCGCTTTGTGCCAAAATAGGAACGCCGCGTACATAAGATCGTCAGGCCCGCTCACTCAAAAGGCTTGCAATTCCCAGTTATAAAGGTTTTTAAACAAGTTTGATATTCATATGCACAGGAACACATGCTTCTGTTATCCGCGCAAATATACTGACCTAGAATTTTCCACAAGGAGAACGGCCAGCCGATCCTAACGATGAACATAAATCATTAGCGAAGGTTATTGGCCCGTGGCAAAAGAACGCTAACAAAAGGAAAGCTTCGTGGATTCAACTCACGGGCGCTTTAATGTAATCCGATGTCTAGATATGATTTCACGTTTCACTCAAGACGCCGAGGTGAAATGGATGCATCTATGCTTGATACCTAGCAGAGATACGTCGGATCATTGATGCAGCAAAGTTCGTGTTGCGTTACAACTGTCTTTTGCATACGAAGGCGCGCAAATCTCGGCATATTGTACGGCCTTTATAAGCATTCTCAAAGTAGGACTTGCACCGAGCAGCCTAAAAGCACACACAAGTTTCACGAACGCTGTTGCGTAATGACATTCAGGTTGCTAGAGCAGCACGTGTATAGTTCGTGGCTTTCTCTCACCTAAGTGAAAGATAAAGACTATAGAGTTATTGCTAAACGAGAGAAAAGTAGGACGGGATCATATAAAGAATATAATTCGGTCTTATTATCCCTCCCACTCTACAGCCTAGAATTCGAGTGACAACCTTCACGTGGGAGATCAGCCATTTCAAAACTACCATGACGGTGACGAATTCGCTTGATTCGCAGACAGCGCATTCGTCTATATTAAAGCTCCAGGCTCTAAGTCCCAGCTTCCATTGTGTGTTCAGTGAAAAGCGCTGGCGAAGGGCGCCATGTCTTTTTTTCCAAATGTAAGGGAAACTTAAAAAAACAAAAAGACATTGTTCCCAACGGGCTTCCTTGACCACGTACTGCAGACATCTGAATTACAGATGAGGGCAGTGCCTCCTCTATAACTTTCAGTGCCTGGTGGATGGGGAGGAGAACAAAAGGCGCGACCGTCGGCGCGAGTACAACCGGTCACCGCCAGGCGCCGCCACCCAAACAGGGTTTCGCGGTCTTTCGCTCGCTGCCCGCGCATCACTTGCGCAGGTGCGGCTGCTAGTTTCGTTTCCCGATTTTCTCGACTTCAGGATATCTTGAGATGCTGACAATGATCGGTAGAAGCAAGGCCTACTCGACCGCTAAGCTCTTGAGCTCTTGAGACCGATTGAGTTCGAAACAGCAACACCTCTCGGGTGACTGGAACGCACGTACACCGGTAGTCGCAGTGATCTGGTTAATGACGTCGATTTCTTTTTCAGGGGGCATAAGAATGTCATCGTTAAACTGTGCGTTCCGTGAAGATCTTTCATTGCAGTGGTAGCAAAAGCACGCGTAGCACAAGTAGTCCGTCTCACTGGCAGTCACTGACCTTTCGGGCGTTAAACGTTTCTTCAAAGCGTATATGCCTAGGTCGGTAACTCTACGAAATTTTGGCTTCTTTGCAATAATTAAAGGAGTACTGACACGATTTTGAGACATCGAAAAAGGGACATTTTTTGTTTCGTTGGTTTGCAGTGTCAACGCTGTCCACACACTGGAGTCGGAGAACACGTATAAAATATTTTAATTTTACTTTGAAGTTTTCGTCGCTGAGCATCTGAGGTCCACTGCAAGGACATTATCCCGACGAGTCAAGACAGTTCCCCCGAGTATGCGAGTTCTAGCTGCGTCCTGCATGCAGCCTAAATCGCAGAAATCACTGCCAGGGTCACAGGACGACAATTCACTCATCGTTGTTTATGTGCACCACGAGCACACGACGAATTTCGTGTCAGTACTCCTTTAAGCTTCTTGTGCTTCGAAAGGTAGTCTCCACAATACACTCATTCCGAGCTATACTTCCTCGCCATGAGACGCACAGGAGGAGTAGAGTAAGAGCAAAGCACAAGAACTATCCGCGCCGAATGAAGTGTGAACAGCGCTCTGAACGCGCGGCTAGTTCAGGCCGTCTGCTGCCGACATCTAAAATAGGCAAGCGCGTCCGGTTACCGATAGTTTTGCTTTTCTTTCCTTTCACATTCCATATTTTGCTTTGCCAATGGAGCGCCACGTTAATGCTTTCCACTGATCGCAACTGGCGCAGCGCAGTTTTTCTGGCAGCAGCGTGCGTGAAGCGAGCGCTCATAGCTCTTGCTTCCATCTCTGCCTTGTTATCAGCGCCTAGCTGCGATGCGAACAGAGGGCGGATAGAATAGCGAAGCTCCAGTGCACGTGCGTTCAAGTCAGCCGGGAGGTGTTGCTGTTTCGAACTCAATCGGTCTGAGGACGCGGAAACGAGCTCTCACTGCGCCGTCTCTTACAACGAGCATCTCGGGTGCGCGCGCGCCTGCTCGGTAGCCCCGCGCTCGTGGCTGCTGCAGTGACCAAATAATTTCAAAATTAACGTCTTCAGTACCGGCGACACCTTTTTCGGTACCTGCTGGCCTTTTAATAAAAAAGCAATTCAATCCTGCCTGCATTTTATACACTTGCTGGGCAAGAAGTCGGAATTGCCAATCCTTGCCCAAGGGTCTCATTGGAGGGGTCGTAACTATTAGTGCAACGACATTATGCTACATGTTTTCAATGATTATGAAAGCTGATGTGGAGGACAATAAGTGGACAAAGTTTAAGAAATATGAAAAATTGTTTTTTTTTTAATTGTCGTCGGAAATTTTCATTGTCTGGTGTTTTCTTTAACTTAGCCCGATCATGTCTCTTTACTGAAAAGTTATATAAATATAAGATTCGGCAGTGTGGTAGATAAGGATGCGAAGAACGTAACGCGCAATTTTTGTCGCTCTGCTACAAGGATTTTTCGAGATAAAGACCTTCAAAGTGAAGAAAATAACGTCTCCTGGAACTATTTTGAGGTTTTTTATAAAAAGATCTACACTACACATCAAAACTAAAAATACCTGAGCAGAAGCAAAAACATGCATATATTTAGTTAAAGAAATTTCAGCTACCTAACTTTAATATATTTTGTGCAATTCATAACGAAAGTTGGCCAAAACAGCAGAGCGGATGAGCGCTCTACTCCACCTCTTCGTCATTATTGATTTCCTGTGCTCCGAAAAAATTTTTGGCGGCAAAACAAATTGCGGATCTCTTTTTTCCACTCATCAGGCAATAATATATAAAATTTTGAAATAAATTTGAGAGGTCTTACGTGGAATCGCCCTAATAAAACTTTGAACTCGATTTTCTCCTCTATTAATAAACCTATAGTGATGGCGAAGTCAACGACATTAGTTCTCGGAGCACAATTTATCGATCTAAACCGATTCATTGTTTCTCTTTAGTGTCCCTTTAAACGCATAGTTCGAGAGGAGTGGCTTGAGGAAGTAAATACATATGAGGTTCACGTGTCGCACCCTGTGGTCATAGCTGCCATCACTCTGGCATTTAAGGAGCCTTGATGCACAGAGGGCTGGAACTGTGTACTTTGTCAAGGTACTGAATGGCTTTGCCGAAGTTGGGTTGCCTTTGAGCGCACCGTCTGCAAAAGCTCGCAAAGTATCAAGGACAAAAAGGAGCTGGTCAGATGGATACAGTCCAGGCACTTTCTTTTTTTCGTCCGACTTGCACAGCGGCACGCAGCAGTACGACATCGCAATTCATGCAAGCTACGTGGTCACGACAAAGGATAAAAAAATCTTCCATCGCATTCAACTCGCTAAACCCAACCGCACGTGCAAGGCAGAGCAAAGCAAACAAGCGCTCTAGGCCGCGCCCGCACCAGCACTACCGGCTCAGCGCCCGACCGCCCGACCCTGTTTGCACAGCGCCACCACGCAGTCGCGGCGAGCGGGGGAAACGCAAGCGCCGACGGCCGCGGGAGGGTGTTCTACCAGGCACTGAAAGTTATAGAGGAGGCACTGATGAGGGATACTCTGATGCCGCTCACTGGCGTTAAAAGTCCACACCTCACACGTTGAAAAAAAAAATAAGTTCATGTACCCTAACATTTGCCAGGACGCGATAATTATTATTTCGCTGTCACAAGCTCGCACTCTAGAATTTACGCCATACGGCACTGATCGATTTCTCGAGCTATCTAGTTTGAGCACTTAAGGTGTCGGCAGAAAGTTTACGCGAGATGTTTTTAATAGGAAAAGTCAAGCAGGGGACCGATGTAAAGTTCAACCTGTAACTAAATAAGGGCGCTTTTTGCCGCTCTATTCTAATCAATAAATAAGCAAAATACGCTATATGCGGCAAATTGTTATGTCACGTCATTGGCAGAGACTTCTCGTGAAGTCTTCGTGTGCATGCATACACAAAAGAAGTAGTTGACATATCTTCTTATAAAAGCACTTTCAGTCGAGCCCTTACTTCAGGAATCATAAAATAGTCTTATAAAAAATAAACCTAGCACAAAACAGATGCTTCTGGTTCAAGTTAAGAGTTATATTGGAAGCATATGATATCAGAACATAAATGTGCTTAAGGTGAAGACCGACAACTGTCAGGATAATTAATGAAAATGAATTCAAATGAGTTCATTGAAAGAGCAGACGGTTGTCTTGTAAGCAGCTGGGATCGTTGCGGCTGCTGGCGGAGCTAATCTGAACCACCAGTTTCTTTCAGCTTGGCCTCTGGGATCCGCTTCGGCAGCGCGACGAAGCAGAAAGGGATACACCAAGGAAGACGAACGCCACCACCAGACAACTAAGTTAAGGATTAGGGTTGCCTCCAATTTTTGCTGCGTACAGCTTGCCCACCAAAACTAAAACAAGCAAAAGTAGCCACGCATGATTAAAAGCATTCAGGCTCAGGTTCTTCGTTTTATCTCGGACTCCCTCAAAGTGCATCAACCACTCGGGATTGCCTCATCATGACGCACCTTGCAGTTGAAGCGCTAAGGGCCCACTTCGGTCGTGTGTCCCGGAATCACCATCATTCTCGGCGTACGAAGAGACCCCGTGCCTCTTTCTGCGAAATGGATCCTCTCAGACACATGACTATGCGGCGTCACGCGAGTAGCACAACTCGACGGCTCCTTAGTGTCTCATGCCACTTCCTCAATATACCTTGTGGCTTGAAGAAAGCACACCGAATTGTCAAATCCGTTCTCAGCAGGTAGCCATTTTGCTATTCTATGAACGTTACGGCACATATATCCGCGCACATATATGCCAACGACTCGGTCCTTCCAAACAGCTCAACGACTGTCCAGCCACTATCACATGGTCCAACTTTCGAACATTACAGGCACAATGGAGTTCCGCAAAGTGGTGTCTTTAGTCCCACACTCTTCAAACTCGTACTCAGCGTTCCTGCGGAACGACTACCGAATGTCATCCAGGTATAAATATATGAAGATGACACCTTCGTCCGGGCATTGGTGTGGCATGGCCTCAGGTACGCGGAAGGCTTAACGAAGATGCGACGTTAGTATCGATGTACCTTAATGAACAAGGTTTCCCCAGGAAAATGCACATTGATCGCGTTTAGCCGTAAGCCAATGAGACCATACAATATATAAGGTTGCCCCAGCCAACTCTAGCCAAAGTTTCAAAATTGTCCAAGCGTTCTATGACGACGTGGCCAAATGCATGTCATTCTGACTACTGCATGGAGTGTGTCATGCTCTTTTGTTTTGTGCTCTGTTTAATTGATTAATTAGGCAAGATTATTATGAACCAGCTTTTGAAGTGATGAAGCTGGGCAAAAAATGCCACTGAGAAAGTTGTAGATTGGTTTGCAAAACGTCCGACTTAAACTCTGACCAGAGTTAGCTGGGGCACGCACAGATTCGTAGGCGTAATCATCGATCGGAACATCTGCCGGAGTTCTCACGTGGTCCAGCTAAAAAAGCGCCTGACGGATATTTCGAATTTCTTTCAAATTCTTGGGGAAGAAAATACCTGGGGGACTTCAGTACACGTACTGATGCAAGTATACAGGGCGTTCTTTTTCGGGTATTTGCGATACAGCTTGCCTGCTTGTGATGATCAATACCTGCAGAACTAATATCCGCACACTTGAAAGCGTTCAGGTCCAGGCGCTTAGAGTTTGTCTTGGATGGCCGCAATGCTCGTCAAACCCTGTGTTGTGACTATCGTACAGCAAGTTCGTGAGCAATTAAAGACACGTCGACAACGTTTAACAATAACGAGAACACAAACTGTATTACATAAAGTTACACGAACACACAGATACAGAGAGAATAAACTCGTGTCCTTTCCGTTCACTTTCGGCGTAGCGTCTGTCTGGTTCACTGTCTGGCGATATTCTCACAGTCCCGTTCACTGTCTGCTAAATGTCTGTCTTCACCCCGCATCTCGGCATCTTTTTCCCGGAGTCGAGAAACCGCGGCGGCGGCGCCAAGAACACTTGCACCGTCGCGGTAACAGGATAGCCGAAGGTGGGTCCGACCGAGACGCCATAATTCTTTCTTCTTTTCTTCGTTCTTTCTTTCTTGCTAGCCCGCTTTCTCTATGCGCCCCCCTCAAAGTACGAAACACATATAAGCAAAGAAAAGACACAACACCCTGAGACCATAGCGATCGCAAACGACTACCCAGCCAAGACGCATATTGCGACGGAAGTGCTTAGAGCACACGTAACTGCATCTTGCTCGCGCCCCTGCCTACCATTTAGCCTCACTGCCAAAAAACCGACCACGTGCCTCTTTTTGTCACACAATCCTGTCCTACTGTGCGCACCTTCCGTCACACGGCTCCAGCGAGAACTACCCCATGGTGCAACACGACTGGCTCTAACTTTTCAGTACAAGCATGCCCGCTCGCTGCAGTCATTGAGAAGTTCATTATTCAATTTTACCCATTTGGGCAGCTCGCAGCAAAAACTATCACCTCATTTTGTGTCCCCTTGGCCATAAAGCGTATTTCCAGAGGTGTCTTCACATTCCTCCCAGCGCCTAGTTTAAAGAAAGCCATAAAACTTAATTTCGATCATCCTGCAATGAACATAGGCGTGCGCACAGGGAGGCGGAGGGGTCGCCCCACTCAGTCATCCAAGGGGGGCGTGAAGCCTTTCCCATGCCTTTACACACTCGGACCTGTCCCGTCATTATTTGAAGTGCAAGGTTATGGCCATGCGGGCTTTCGACGATAATGGCGGCCCAGGACACCTGATGTTACATTCTAAAAAGTGTTTACTTCCCACCTTTACCCCCGCAAGGCAGAGGACCAATGGTAGGCCTTTGTGAGAAGCACGCCATCGCTTCATTTTCATTTTTGAATCCATTGCGGAGATCGTTTTCTTTCGGACTCGACCAACGGGAGGGGGGAGAGCGCTGTGGGGAAACTTTGGACCCTCTAATGGAGAACCCTGCGCCTGCCTATGGTAATGACGGACGAAGTACAAGGTGTTCCTCCTTAAGTTTCGGGTTATTAGCAAATCTTGTTAAACAGATAGACACACACAGACCCGGAAAATATACTTGAGTTGCGGAGAAAGCTCAGGTAGACCGAAAGTGAATTTTATGACTGCATTAGTCACTAACGTGATGAGAATAATTGGAGTTGACGTAACAGGTGGCGCGGTTATGATTTGACTGAAGCATTTCCGTTAGAAAAAAGAATGTCGTGGATCCCATATGAAACATGCACATTCGAGTTTAGGTCGCATTAGCGCTTCGTATGCTGATGATTTCGTAGAGACCGTAGCAGGTGACAAATTGCGTCTTAGGAACCGCGCATGCGATTGGCGTTGTTAGATATGAATTCCAAATGGAAAGACCACGAAAGGTTTTTTGTTGTCTCAATACCAAGGTATTTCGATGAAGTGACAGTCATTAGATGTATATGCTTGAGAACATACTCTGCGGGGGTTAGAGTTATTTGAATATCACGAGGTACGCATGCTTTCGCACTTACTTACGTTAAGCGTTTCTAGTCCCACCAAAAAGAAACGTTGCACAGGTCTTTTCGTAGTATTGCGTTGTCAGAGGAGTCAGTAATAGTTCGATAAACAACGCTAGCGTCAGTAAATAGTTTGACAGTACGTTTAATTCCAGTAAGGAGGTCGTTTACAAAGATTAGACATAGCAGTGGCCCTATAACAGAATCCTGTGTCACGCCAGAGGCAAGGGGGCAAAGGCATCTGTTATAGGGCCACTGCTATGTCTAATCTTTGTACATAGCAGTGGCCCTATCATCATCTGCGAGCCAGACTTGCTGAACGCAATCAGACTCTCCGGATATGAACCATTCATGTCTTCAACAACTGCTGAAAACAGCAAGGTTCTGATGTTTATTCGCCGCGACCTTACTTACATTCATCTACCGGTATCACCTCATGACGACAATCAATATATATGTGTAACAGTGAAGAAGAGGCTTACCGTCACGGTTGTGGGCGCCTACCTATCTCCATCAAGTCGATTTGACGATAAAAGACTGCAAGGCATCCTGTCATCATCTCCCCACCCGTGCGTTATCATCGGGGACTTCAACGCTCACCATACACTCTGGGGAAGTAGCAAGATCAATGCTAAAGGCAGAAATTTGGTGTCCTTCGCTTCCGACAATGAACTATTCTTGCTAAATGACGGCAGTCCAACATTTCTGCGTGGTTCAACGTATAGCAGCTGTCTTGACTTGGCGTTTGTGTCACGAAGCCTCGCCAGGCGTGCTGGGTGGTTCCCGGACATAGAAACGCATGGGAGTGACCACATTCCCACATATGTTAAGATTGAAGGATTCTCCCCTTCTAAGATACGCAATAACATTCAAAGAGTGGACTGGACAAAATTTCAGTCTCGCATGGAAGAGCAATGTCAAGCGAATAGCTCACTTGCCTTAGAGGAGATAATCAAGAGCACGATACACGATACTACGTGTACTCTCACATGCTCTTCGAAATTAACGGAATTTGACATCGAGTTAGAGCGACTTCGAGCAATCCGACAACGTGCTGAACGAAGATACCGACGCACGGAGGCAATGGAAGACTTACGGACCGCTCGACGTCTACAGAAGAAGATTCAGCGCCGCATAGATAAACTCGAATTACAACGTTGGACTGTTTTTTGCGAGTCCCTTGACCCTCGTAAACCTTTATCGCTATTCTGGAGGACGGTACGAGGTCTGCGCACAAAACCCATTCAGCGGTCACCATTCAAGGCGCTAGCTCTCTCTCAAAAGCGACCAGATATTGACGTGGCAGAAGAATATTGTGCCAGATTATCTGGGCAACTCACAGCACCAAACAGCCTATTACCCTCGAGCATCTGTCCACAACCACGAGATCCCCGCGTGGATTTGCCATTTTTCATCCATGAACTCAAGGCAGCGCTAGCTTTGTGTGGACACGCGTCGGCACCAGGGCCAGACGGAATTTCCTACAGAGCCCTGTGTCATCTGGGCGAACGCGCGAGAACTTGTCTCCTGGAGTTGTACAACAAATCCTGGCAGGATGGCACGCTCCCGACAAGCTGGAAGACTAGTCGCCTGGTTCCACTGCTGAAGCCGGGCAAGTCACCGTTGGAGCTCTCATCCTACCGCCCCATCGCATTGGCCAGTTGTGTAGGCAAAGTTATGGAGAGGATGATCCTCGGACGCCTGGAGTGGTACTTGGAGTGCAACAATACCTACCCAGATGCCATGGCAGGATTTCGACGTGGTCGATCATCAATTGACAACGTAGTCGACCTGGTCACCTACGTTCAACACGAGAAAGGCCGCAAGCGTCTCTGCGCTTCTTTGTTCCTCGACGTCAAAGGGGCGTATGACAACGTTACGCATGAAGCCATCCTCACCGCTCACGAAGAGGTAGGAATAGGCGGTCGGATGTTACGTTGGATACGTAGCTATCTCTCAATGCGATCCTTTTTTGTGAGCACCGAGGACGGCCAAACATCTCCACATTATAGCTACCGTGGCGTTCCTCAGGGCGGCGTACTCAGTCCTGTGCTGTTCAATCTTACGCTGATTGCCCTCCTTGAGCACCTGCCAAGCACAGTTAGGCTATCAATGTACGCGGATGATCTCTGCATTTGGACGTCCGCCGTAACACGCCTACAGTTGCGAGCGAGAATTCAAAGAGCTGCCACTCAAACTGCCCATTACCTCCGTAACAGAGGCTTGGAAATTTCTTCCGAGAAGTGCGCTCTCGTGGCGTTTACGCGCAAGCCTATGAATAACTACAGCGTAATAATCAACGGTCAAGCTATACCGTATATTCGATCACACAAGTTTCTGGGTGTCATAATTGACAGAGACATATCATGGAGCCATCACGTATCGTACCTAAAAAAGCGGTTGATTGGCGTCTGTCATCTGTTGAAGTTTTTCGCTGGGAAGACTTGGGGAATGTCCCCAAGTGCCATGCTACAGCTGTACAGGGTACTTTTTCTCGGCTTCCTGCGGTACAGCTTGCCTGCATTAACCAACGCAAGCAAAACAAGCCTACGAACGTTACAAAGTGTTCAGGCCCAGGCACTCCGGATTTGTCTAGGCTTGCCTCTTAGTGCATCGACGGCGGCTTCTATAGCGATCGCCGGAGACCATCTCATCAAGACACACATTGACGTTGAAACACTCAGGACACATATAAGGCATCTGGCTCGGACTCCCCGCCACCACCTAGCCTCCTTACCAGCAGACAGACCACGCGCATCTTTTCGCCAAACGGTAACCGCTTACCGCGAGTCTTTACCAACATGTTTCATGCCCGCCGCGAGACCTTCGATTCCTCCGTGGTGCCTGACTCAGCCCAACATCAGCCTAACAATACCTGGCATCCGGAAAAAAGCGGATATGTCGTCACCTGCCCTTAAACAGCTCGCTTTACTTCTGCTATATGAGAAGTACCAAGGCTATGTACACGTATACACTGACGGCTCCGTTTTGCCAAACAGCTCAACTGCAGCAGTTGTGATACCGATCAAAGCCACAACACTCAAATTCAAGACCTCCCACCTTACGACATCGACGGCAGCAGAGCTCGCAGCGCTTCGTGTCGCATTACATTTCATAAGTGATGAACGGGCACAAAAATGGACTATGTTCAGCGACTCCAAGGCGGCACTGCAGTCTCTTCTGTCACCTTTACGACGCGGCCCGCACGAACAACTTGTATTTGAGATTGCAGAAGAGACGCACCATTTAACTGAGAAAGAGCACGAAATAACTTTTCAGTGGCTTCCAAGTCACTGTGGAATTATCGGCAATGAACGGGCCGATCAAGCTGCCCGTTCCGCCCATACTGAAAACAATCAACTCTTAATACCGCTCTCCAGAACTGACGCTGCACGGAAGCTCAGCGTGCTTGCTCGCCAACTCACCATGTCGCAGTGGAACGAGCCACACTTCCAGCACGCACGACTATATGGCCTAGACCCAACACTCAGCCTTCGAATTCCCCCAGGACTTCGTCGAGGTGACGCTACCCTTCTGTGCAGGTTATGGTTGGGTGTCGCATTTACCTGTGCGTACGCGTTCCGCATAGGAATGGCCGACACCGCAGCTTGTGACCACTGCGGAAGTGATGAAACAATTAAGCATATTCTGTGCGACTGTCCACAGTACTGTTCGCAGAGACAGTCACTTTGCAACGCGCTTGACAAATTGGACAACCGAACTCTTTCAGAAGAAAGAATCCTGCGCCACCGACAGGACCTTACGTCTCAGAAGAAGGCTGTGCAGGCGCTAATGCGCTTTCTGCGTTCAACCGGGCTATCAGAACGGCTGTGATAGGACATCCTGCATGTATGTGCATGTGTGCATGTTTTGTTTTGTTTTTATTTTATCTCCCTTTCTCTCTGTCCTCTTTCCGACCCCTATATCCCCACCCCTGTGCAGGGTAGCAAACCGGTCGCTCGCACCAGGTTAACCTCCCTGCCTCTTCCTTTTCATCTATTTCTCTCTCTCTCTAATCTTTGTAAACGACCTCCTTACTGAAATCAGGCATCGTTGTTATTAGCAAACATGTATTGTGAACGATAATAAAAGAAGCATTAGATCCAGTTGAGTACGTTGAAATTCATATTTGGTTGACTTAGTTTACAGAAAAGTAAGTCATGGAAAACTTCAGAAGCCTTAGCCAAACCGAGCAAATATAGTGTTTTATTAGGTCAGAATCAAGGGCCTAAAAAAATCATCAGTAAAGGATAAGAGCTGCATTTTGCACGAGGAAAAGTTGGGAAAATTACGCTGACAAGAAGTGAAAAATGAAGGAGCTAAGAGAAGTTCGGCCAAATGTGGCTATATAATACGTTCCATTTGTTTAGACGGAACACTGGTTAACGATATTGGATGACATTTAGCAGGTGAGTGACGACTGCCGGACTTATGCACAGCAAGCACCCTTCCCACCTTCCGATCACTTGCTATGCTGTCGGATTGAAATGTGTGCGAGAAATTTTCCCAGAGAACGAAAGATGAGAATAAGATTGCATAGTCTAACAATTTCGAGTTGATGCCATCAGTAACTGAACAAGATGACGTTTCCAAGTTCTAAATTAGCGAAACAGCATGATTATAAACAATCGAAGTTGTCATCGTTAATTGAAAAATTTCTATCAAGTGGGAAGCGCATCAATATTGAAGCTTTGGAGACTGGAGTCCCAGCTCCTTACAACGGCATGTCCGCCTACATCACCGATTGAGCGACGTTCTAGTGTGAAAGATGGCCAGAACAAACCAAAGCAATAAGCAATGTTTAACGCTGAATCAAAGACCCGCAGAAATCGATGACCAAGCACATCAAGAAATTGGCGCTCACCAGGGATATTCGTACGGTGGATCCACACCACCAAGGTATGTTGACAGTAGGCCACAGTGTGCTCGAAAGATGGCGGAGGCCGCGGTACAACCGCAAGCCATGCATTGCACCGTGAAGCAAACAGACGAGACATGGCTACGCAGAGCAAGTGGCACGACAAAACTTAGACAACTTCTGGAGCTTCCTCCAAAAAACGTTTAGCATCGCGAAGAGTTGGCCAGAACCCGACAGATTACATCTGGCACGGGGAGAAAAAGAAAGTAAGCATAAGTTGAGCCGAATACTACTCAACTACGGCGGCCCAGATGTGTTTTTTGCGTGACCTTGAGAGTAGATATATCGGCCAGCGGTACTCTAACCAAAACCAGTGCCCCGCTCTGCGCCGGAACCGAAAAAAATGGGCTCGATCGAGACATGGCGTACCCAGGGCTGACTCAAGCAATCGCTATATTTACTCGAAACACCATTCCGGGCAGTGATGGAATCAACAAATCACTGCGTGACATACTTAGCTGGTGCAATCGTGCAGGCAATATTAGAACACACACTGGTTCAAAGGGACTCCACCAGAATGATTTAGGCACACCGAGGTCAAGACAACGTAGGGCACGAAGCTGTACTAGCCAATCTGAGCAATACGAATTCCGGTTTTCGAACAGTCAAGAATTTGCTGAGGGATCGCAGGGCCCAAATAGGGCTGGTAAACGTGAAGTTGCCTCGACTAGACACGCCAAATAGAAGAGCGTAGCAACGAGCGTTGCTGTCGCCGACATCCTTCGACGTGGTCACGATGTAACTTCTACACCTGTTCGAGACAAACGACATCAGCACATTAATTACCTAACGGTTCACAGGAGAGCAACAAGAGACTCTACTTGAAAAGGCAGCAAACGTGGTGGCAAGGTAGAAGAGAAGAAAACGCCAGTGCGTGCCGGAGAGGTCAAAGCTTCGGATAATCGAGAAGCGCTCACTAATGTGCTCGAAATCCTGCTATTGACCTGAAGCGTAAAAAAAAATCCCAAATCAGAGATTTCTCTATCGAATCGTATGGCATTGTCACATGTTGTAGCATGCACAAGCACATCGCACCACATCGGAAGCAACGCTGTTCAGCTCCGACTCCCTTGACAAGCTCAAGCTCTTCGACCGAGGGAGAAAGGCAGTTGAGTCCAATATGTAGCTGACGATACGAAATGATGACGGTGCCTGATTTCCACGCAATACAGAACGGGGCGTCTACCCAGGCTCACTTCGCTTGCTTGTTGTTCCATTTAAAGCTCCTTTTCTCTATCTATCTCTCTCTACAGCCGCCGCAGTAGTACAGTACGGCGCATGGCTGCTGACCCCAATGAAGGTCCCGGGTTGGATCCCGGCGGCGGCGGTCGCATTTCGATGGAGACGAAATGCTAGAGGTCCGTGTACTTAGATTCAGGTGCACATTAGAGAACCCCAGGTGGTCAAAATTTCCGGAGCCATCCATTACAGCGTGCCTCATAATCATATCGTAGTTTTGGCAGGTAAAAACCAGGTATTATTATATATCTCTCTGCGCTACATGACAAAGAGAAAAGTTATGCGATAGGACGCTTCCAAAAAGATTATCATAGAAATACACAGAACGCCATAATAACAGAAAATAAGAGGGCAACAAGTGACTAATGAGGTGGTAAAATGGGGACGGAAACTCGCTCATTTGACTTGAAATGTTTGTTGGTACGAATGCAAGGTCAGATTATACTTACAGGAAGGCAGCACAAAATGAAAGTTGGCTCAACGTCTCGGTATTTTCAAATGGCTTATACTTGCTCACGAAAACAGGAACTCGCTCAAAATTTAAAGGAAACATCAACAACGTGAATTATTATTAAGGCGAAAGCCTTAGATGCCTCATCAAAAGCGAAAATTGACCGTCGGCGTCCCGCCACGTCGGGGACAACACGAGCGGTGCGAAAAATCATCACGTGATGACGTCACAAATCGCTAAATGACGTCACTAGTTTGGGCGTGGCGTCACGTGATGTAACGTCACATGATGTCGTAGCTTGGTCAAAGGTGGTCCCATCACGGAGGTACAAAACCACGCTAGGTGCACAAATCTTTCGGAGTGTGGCAGGGCAGGATCAGTACATCGACCGAGAAGAAAAAAAAAAGGCGGCTTTCGGCTTCGAGTCGTCTTAGGCGAATGCATAAGGGACACTGTGAGTTTTATTATTCGTTGTTCCATGCGAGAGCGACAGTGACTCGCAGGTTGACCTTCGCGATGTGAACGTTAAGTTGCGCTACCTCCGCCGTCGTCAAGCCATTCTAAGACGTCTGCTCGCTATGACGCGTAGTTTACTTTCATAACAAATAATAAGGTGCGCCAATTAAATATTGTTTTCAAGTTTTCCGAAATCTTGGATTAAATTCAGAAAACTACACTCGTCAGCATAGCGCAGAAACTTTTGCAGGCATAAAGTGGGCGCGGATTGTATACTACGAGCGCCACATTATAAAACAAATGCGTAGCAAATGCGATACCCAAACACGTTTCGCCTGCCGTAGCAGCGTAATACCCATTACACAATGGGTATGGGCAACAATTATTAGCAAGCTTGTCTGGCCGTGCGCGCCTACGTGGGGGTGTTTTCCTGCTTCAAGAATGAACCGCTTTCCACCCAAACTACGACTCTTTTATGGCACCAGAGAAACTAATTTTAAAGTGCCCATTCATGTCATTTAGGGACTTACCTATATTACATTACATAGTTCCTACAGACGTTTATGGAGCTACGCCATGGTGACGTCATTTCCCTTCTGAGCCCCTCTATTGCGCATAAAAAGCTTATCACCGCCAATGAGATGAAACAATAGTAAATAAAGAAAAAGAAAGTGTTTCTTGAAAACGAACTAGATGAGCTGTTCCTGAAAACTCCCTTCACATCAAAGCCTGTTACAGTATTGCCGGCGGGCTGGTCAGCGTAGAGCGCACACTGGTTCGTTAATGCCTGCAAATGGAATTTTCACTTCAGCACTCTTGCAGCAATCACGCATGCGTATGTTGAGTTGATCTGAAATGTTAATCGCCTGGAAGAATCTATTTGCGCAGTGAGATTTATGAAGAAGAGATAAACAAAAGGAAGACAAAAGGAAATTAAGCAGACTGAAAAATCGGGATTTACGTAACTACGCTCGGAAACGAGGAAGGAGGCACACGAAAGATGGGAAAGTCTATAGAAATGCACTGCAGGTGTGCTATATACTGCTACACAGGAAACAGATTAGAAGGTTCCGCTTTCTCTATTTTGCTTCTCGTGCTGAAAACACTGCTTCAAAGGTTCACCTTCAAAGGTGAAAAGTAATGAGTTCATTCATTATTGTAACGCTGTTACAGCGGCTTCACCGGAGAAACATGGCGAAACACAAGGTTCTAACACGTGGCCTCCTTTCATTTTATTTTTCATTCTTCCTTACGTCGAACTATTTATTAATCTGTAAGCTTTCAGCCGAATACATAAAAGCATCTCAGTACGCCCAAAGATTCGTCCACATCCTGAGGCTAAGCCTGTCTCCGATGCACAATTAGAGAACTCAAAATTTACCCTAAATTAATATACCGGGATTCAAGGGAGGCTCGAAAATCCCCTTCGAGACGGCAGTCTCGTACAGGTCCTACACCGCCGGTATTGGGAGCAGTTCTAATTTTGCTGTATCCGGTACTGTTCCTTGGTTGCCAGCTGATAAAGAGCTGGGCTTAGTTGACAGGACTGTTTAGAGGAACACCCCGAGCAGGGGCGTAGCCAGGGCGGAAGGGGGGGGGGAGGGGTTCAACACCTGCCCCCCCAAAAGTTTTAGATTTTACATGTGTATATATACACGCACACATACAAACACACACGCGAAAATACGTAAAATATGGTTGCACCCCTCCCACCCCCCATCCCCCCCCCCCAAAAAAAAATTCTGGCTATGCTACTGTCCCCGAGATCCAACTACAATGACAGAAATACAGAAGGACAATGAAGAGGAACTCTAACCGTCGCCGGTGCAAAAATGTGCCAGAGATCGGCCATGGTTCTATGATATTCGTTAGGAAATGATTGCGCTCAAAAGCTGCCCTCACTGGTTCTTAGTTTATTAAAACCACTAAGTAGCAAGAATCTTTGAAGAATAATATAATGCACCGAGTGGTAGAATTGAAGAGGCATTTATTGGCAATGTGATACCACTTTTGCAAGCGTGTATGGGCAATGACAGCTGCAATGGGAAGTGTAGCAATCCACATCGCAAATGGTCCGCGAAGCACGGGGAAGGAGAAGAAGGCGACATGGGCCAAGAAATTAATGTAGCAATTAGCCGATGCAGTAACATTGTGTGCATAAAAGTTGTGCAGTCAAGTAAATTGCTCGATTAATTGAAGATGGCAACCACCCAAGGGCAAACTAGGCCGATGCTGCAATTTCGTAGCGATGCAAGCCTTTTTCGATGCTATTCATTTTCGCGCTTTCCTCAGTTCATCAGAACTCAGAGTGACAGGGGCCACGCGCGTTATCATTGATGTCGACCGGCCGTGAACGGTGGATGATGAGACTATAGGTCGGCATAAAAAATGTGGAGCTCACTCAGACCAACTGAAGAAATATATTTTGCTCTCAGGGCTCACTCGGACTCAAACTCGCCAAAATATTACTCAGCTGGACTCACTCAGACGCAAGCTCCCGGCTCGATCTGAGTCTGAGTGAATCGACTCATGAGTGAGTTTTCCGCCCTATGGATGAGAGACACAAAATCAAGCGGAAAGCATTACCTGATGGCATCAACGCAATATTACACCCCTGTTGTGTTTCGAGAACTAGTGTCAACTGCAGTTTAGCCTGTCCAAAAGAACACTAAGCTTGACGTTATCTTCTTCTTGTTTTTACATGCACATATGTTAGTGGTAGCAAAAAAAAAAGACTAGTTTTTGAGCTTCCAGATGAGCATTTACGTTTCGTTTTGTGCTGTTCGCTGCTGCAACGTATACCATACAATTCTACACGTGGGCATTCACTACGCTCAGAGGGCCGTCACTTTAACAGCTGCGCTATAATCACAGGAGAACCGTGATTATAGGCGCGCGGCGGCAGGAATGTACGGTACGCAGCATTCTTTATGCTTGAGTGGTCTGTCCATGTCCCTTTGGCGCACGTAACATACGGTTCGGCCACCGACGGAGCGATTCTGAGGCGTCAGTCCATGTTTGCTCTACACGGCCCGCGGTGGACTTTTAGTGCATCTCAGCTAAACTATTCCTGCTTCATTCGATTTCGAACAAATAAATGTGTCTCCACGATGGGCAGAAGGTTCCTGGAATGAAGAAACCTCCCACCAAGGGTAGAACCGGGGGCTTGCCCTGGTGTACTGTTTCGAAAATAAACGTTTATTCCTCCTCCTCCACAATGGACAAAACTGGCCGTGACGTCTTGCCAGGCAGAAGAGACCTGGGGATGAATCGACAAAGCTTTTTGTCCGCAAGCGCTGTTTAGTATTGTCTGATCACCTTTGCGTCAACTAGATCGCGTCTGTCCTTACTACATTAGATAGCGTAAAAGTAATTGCTATCGTAAATTACATTCATTGCCTCGGAAACTTATTGTACCCTTCGATTACTCGATGCCGTGAGAGCGGAAGCATTCAATGTGTTGAATTGTCCTTGCTCATTGTCTCTTATACAAACACACATGAAGCATACGTTAAATTGGGATTATGGTTTAAGTTAGTTTAAGTTATATTTCTGTCGATCTCACGCATTTGTCGTCCTTCGGTTGCCAGAATCACAAGCTTAATGACTGTCATAACGTTAATCCAGTTAAGACTGAGAAGAGAATACAAGAATGCAAGTATAAGACATCGGAGTTAAACCCCATATTGGGATTCCATATTCTATACTCTAACGATTGATTCTCAATTTATCTTTTGCACTGTTCTCTGCGCATTCCTTTGATCTCCGGGTTGACAAAATGGCCCGTTGCATGGCCTTTTTTTTTCGTCAGTCGCAAATATTTTAAATTGCGCAAGACACCTTACTTAAGGTCTATAAGAAACGAGCAGGTAGAAAACATCCTAATTATCTCTATGCGAACTACATGATTTAAAAGCCTCCGTAGTAAGCGCATATCACCCTTTGCTGCTATGCGCAGCGCTCGGCGACTCGTGAGATAAAGGGCACGCATGCCAGTGTCGCAGCGTAATTACTGAATAAAGTTTAATACTAACTACCTTCAAAACTGAATAACTTTCAATTGGCTTTCCTGTCCTCAACCGTCACGAATATGCATGCATACGCACACGCTCTTTTTAACATGTGCGCATCACAGAGTTCTTCGAAACTGCTGTTGTCAAAAGTTGGTTCAGTGCATGATTACAACGTGTACGCATTGCAGGGTTGCCAGAGGCATCGACAACCTGCGTGGCCCTGGCGGCTTCGGCTGATGGGCAGCGCTTGCAGCGTCCGCCGAAGCGGTAAGAGGGTCTCTACGACGGCTGACAGCACGGACCCGGCAGGCGTGCGCTGGCCTTACCTGACCGAGCGGCTGGAGCAGCACCAGGGCGGTATCAATTGCCTGTCGCTGAGCGAGGACCACTCCTTGCTCGTGTCCGGAAGCGAAGACGGCCGTGTGCTCATGTGGAGCAGCCAGTCGACGCCCGTCGAACTCCTCGGCACGCTGAGCGGCCATGCGGGCTACGTCACGCACTGCACGGTCCACGGAAATTTTGTGCTCACCGGCTCAGCCGACGGCACGCTGCGCAAGTGGTCCATCGTGGACGCAAAATGCGTGCACGTCTTCGTTGGCCACGGCGCCCGAGTCAACCGGGTGCTGTGCACGGGCGACCTCGTACTCAGCACGTCACATGACAAGACAGCGCGCGCCTGGCGCTTTAACGCTGACCTGGATGAACAGGTGTGTCTACCCTGTTGGCCGCTACGCAGAACGCTGGAGCTCTGGACGTTTCTTTCCTTCGGTTAGGCACAGGTGCCGACTGCGCAGAAAAAAAAAAGAGGGGAAGGATTAGCTTTCTTTTTGACTCACTACCATACAAAGTCAAATTATGGAGTCTTTTCAACAATGTTCGTGATAACAATGCCAGTGCACGCGTGCTAGGCATTTTTAAATTGACATTCTCGCCTAACTTCTGCGAATCTGAGAGACAGAAGCGTATGAGGCAGACAGGCGTAGACGGGCCATCGGTATTCTTTAACCTAAACCTTATTGTTTGCCGCTGTGAACACACTGTGAAGATAAGAGTGGCATACTCAGTGCGCCTGAAGGGCAAAGCTTATTTTATTAGAAATAATTAGGAAACAGGAAGGCAGAACAACTAACGTCGTAATAGTATGAATATAGGTCTACCTAGATCACTACTATGGTGTTAAATGTCCGCATTGCTTCTAGTCTTGCTTTGCAAGCATTTTAACGCGATAGCGTAAAGAGCTCGTTTCGCAGAAACTCCGGTGTCGTTCGTTGGGAGCGAAAAAACTTGGAGGTCGACGCTTGAGCGATCGCCTTCAAAAGTATAACGGGATAGCGTGGTCAGGCCCCGTGCGCATCGTCTTCAACCGTGGCACAAGGAAATGAACGAATGTGCGCGTAACATTGGCCGTTTCAAACTATAGTATAATGCTTACTGCAACTGCAGTTGCGAAGTGCCCACTACGCCATAATTATTCCTTTAGCAAATTTGCGAAGTACCCACTATGGCGTCCGTAAGGCACGCGCACCTGCACACTTTCTAATGGGTGGGCATCAGTTTCGCAATTCACACGTTTTGATGCCTGATGCGATTCTACGAGTCCACCGCGCAATATTACATGCTTTAAGGAGACTGTTCTCACTTCATGGCATTCTTATAGCTTTTTTTACGAAGCAGTTCCTAGCACTGGCGTGGCTCCGTGGTAGAACACCTGCTTGACACGCAAAAGGCCTGGGTTCGGTTCTAACTCGGAATGAACATAATTATTATTTATTTATTTGCATCTATCTAGAATTTTCGCTCACGGACAACGCCAATTTTTCGCTCTCAACCTATGACGTCGACACCGCAATTTCTGCGATCGAGCACTTTAACGTTATGGCGTTAAAATCAGCGTTGTCAGCGAGCGAAAAATCGAGATAGATGCAAATAAATAAAGTTATACAAATCTCCGGTTCGAGTGAAAATCGAACCTAGGCATTTTGCGTGGCAAGCAGGTGTTCTACCACATGGCTACGCCAGTACTCGAAACTGTTTCGGAAAAAAACTATATACGAAGGTGATGTAGTGCGAGGTGTCTCCTTAACGCATCTAATAATGCGTGGCAGAAGCGTTAAAATTCACCAGGCAGCAAAACATATGAACTGCCTACATATGACAAAACGTATACAAGCATAAGAAGGCCTACCCATGACAAAACTCTTAGGTATAATTGATCATCTTTATCAGCAACAGCATCATCAACGTGTGCAGGTGCGCGTGGTGCCATGCAGACGCATAGTGGGCACTTCGCCAATTTGCAAAATTAAGAATTACGACGTAGTGGGCACTTCGCAACTGTACTTGCAGTAGGCATTCTACGATAGTTTGAAAGGGCCAGTTTACAAGCGCACAAACGTTCCTTTCCTAGCAGCACAGTTGAGGTGTCCACCTAGAAGCGAAGCCAAGCTAGCGATTCAGAAGGTGATACGCACGGGGCCCGATTACGCTATCGCGTTCTACTCTCGAAGGCGAAGGTCAAGAGTCCCCCAAATTTTTCATTGTTGAAAATCCTACATGCTCCGTGCAGGGATCCCTGAGACGGAGTCTTTCTTCAACGACATGTGAGCTCGTTGAAAGCACACCACGTGTCTTTTTTTTTTTTTCAGCGCCATGTGACTGATACGTGTCTCAATATCACTGCTTCTCCTCTGAGTAGGCAACATTGACGGATCATGAGCCGTTTCATTATTTAAATCATTTTACTATTTACTGAAACATCCCTACTGATATACTTCAGTCAGGAATATACAAAACTTACTTGGACTCACGAAAATGAAACTCAGTCGGGCTAAGAATCTGTAGCGGTCAGGCATTGACGAGTTCACTCGGACTCCCGCTCATAAAAATCATCTATAGCGGGATTCGATCACCGCGGTTGCTCACTGTTGCTTCACGGTAGTTCTGCTGAGCATGAGGTAGTCGTTAAACTGTGTTCGGAAATAAGATTGCACAGTCACGAGCACGCTTAGCGTGAACAGGGGAGCGTGTGCCGCACGTGGCAATCAGCGACGCCTACCTGCACCAACACGAATCTCGGCACATGCGCAGTTTATTTGCGGCGTGGTTATTTTATTATCGTGGGCGTCGAGTCGTCGTCGAGCGCCTTCATCGAAGGTGCGCTCAGATGGCGCGGTGCGCGCGATTATTCGCCTTTTCGGCCGGTTTCAATATTTCGATAGAAGCAGCACGTGTTGCACCCAAGAAACTTCCTGTCACATCAGTTATCACTCTCTAACGCCGAAGCAGAAAGCGGATTTTTTTATGTAGTGCCAGAATAAGGAAAGACTCTTTTTCCGCTTTCAGGTAAAACGAAGGCGCTTAAAGTGAAGCCTTAACTCTTGTAATGTTGCGTGTGCAGCTTAGAATAATATTTATTTAAAATATTTGTCCATACACAGGGATAAAAGTGTTGAAAATGTGCGGGCTACTCGCTAAGGCTTTTGTTCCCCGAATATGATACTAAGCAACGCCGGCGCACAAAACCGGAAGCCGTCTAGCAGCTGTGTTTGTAAACAGCGAAAGGGTCTATAAAATAGTATCTGCGCTAACGCACTGCGCATGTGCCGAGCTTCGCGTTGGTGCAGGCAGGTATACGCGTCGCTGATAGCGCCGTGCGGCACACGCTACCCTGTTCACACTAGGGCGCTCACAACTATACGTGCTCATGAAAATGTTTGTTTGCGGAATACTGTAGGAAAAGCGCTCTACAAGCACTTTTCCGACTAGTATTCCGTGGTACGGTATAGGCCCGCGCTATCCGCCGTGGTAGCTCCGCAGGTGACGTGTCGCCAGCTCCAGGACCCTGGTTCGAGTCCCGGCTACAGCGGCCGCGTATCTAAGGGGAGAAATACAAGAACACCTGTATACTTAGATTTAGGTGCACGTTAAATAATGCCAGCTAGCCAAAATTTATCCGAAGTCCCCCACTACGGCGTGTGTCATAAACTAGCTGTCATTCTGAGATATTTTCCGCCATCAGTGGTAGTCACGCTGCGTTGTTGATGAGGACACTTTCACATTAGGCAGCTATTGTGCCGTCTTTGTCATACTACCTCCTCATTCTTCCATTTGACCTCAACACTCGCTGAAATAAAAAAAAAGTCTGCCACAGCCACAGCATCGAACTCACACCGAATCGATAATGTGCTTTTAAGAGCAAAACGTTCTAACCATATTGCTATCAAGCGACTTCCGAGTTTCACGGTGAAGCTTCGTGCTGCCCGCTGATTTTTCAAAACGGCAGAATCGGTGCGTTTATTTCGGAGTTACTGCCAGAAATATTGCAAGCGCCAATCTCATGCACTTCGAAAATACTAGGTTGTTTTCTAGTTTTGTTGCAAAAACACTAATCCTAAAGTTTTTTTTTTTTTTTTATGTAACGGTCTCCGTTGTGACAGCCTTCTGTTGCGTCAGAACGCTCAGACCAATAGGAATTACTGAAGTGAGCAGAATTTTTTTTTCTCACTGCAGGAAATGGAAGAACAACGGCTGCTGCGTCAAGTTGCAAGTAGTGGCCGCAGCAGTAGGCGCAGCAGCGCCACCAAGAAGCGGTCAGACAGCCAGGCAAGCACCGTGCAGAAAGACCCCGCAGGGGACGACACTTCGACGTCCTCAGGATTCTCGGAGGGGGCCGACTCCAGATCGCGAACTCACAAAGTCGATGACCGCATCACCGTCTTTCGAGTAAGCAACAATGACACTTGCTCGATGCCTTTTCTACAGCAAGAGCCTGGGGACATTGGCGATTCGCTGGTCAATAAGGTGACCACATCCCAACTGCCCACGTGCCAATAAATATCTCCAACCATAGCAATAACAACTGGTTTCAAAAACAAGGGAGCATTCGCAGCACTTGATATCCACTGTTTACACTGGAGTATTGACACGCACACTCTCTGAACCACCACAAACAAGAGAAGAACCCTCACGCTGCCGTTTTCTTCCTGCTTGCATCGCACGTACGAGAGAACATAACAAAGTGTCGCAACGCGACGAGTTCTTCTTGGACTTTCGCGAGTCTATAGCATTGAGCGTCCGGGTCCTGCGCTGTTTACTGCATTGATCAGTACGTTATAGAAACTACTCCTGGTTAATATGTGGACACCGCGTAAAAACTAAATAATGTGCAAAAAAATGGAAATAAAAAATAAGCTATAGATATGTTACTTCACGCAAGTAATTTGGACTCTGAGTTTGCGCTGCATACCACAGAAAGAAGCGTCTTAGTTTCTGAAACATCTTCTTATACCGGCGGCTTCTAACCTGATAGCTCTTGAGGTCCATTATACGGGCTATCGGGGTAGACTACAACAACAGCTGTCCGTTATTCCCAGAGCAAACAGCTCATCTCTCGACGGGGAAGACATGGAGAGCGAAAGCATGGTGTAGGAATGGGAGGCATGGCTAAGAAAACAAGGAGGTGTCCGCATTTGAGGCAGACGTCATTACAGCTGAAGCCATCATTTTTCTGGTAACTAGGTTGCTCAATTATGCTCCGCTTGAAGGTTGCCTCCTCGATTTTACTGTGCATTGTAACATCTAGCAGACTAATGAAACATTGGCTTTCTTTTTGCCACATTGATTATGAAAAAAGTCGCACGCGCTAAGGCAGAACACGCACTCTCCATCCTATTCAATTTACTGTAGCTCATAATGGTGTCTAGAACAGCCTTTTAATCTGAAGGTTTTAGTATTATTTCAATACCTCCGGAAATACTCGTAGCGCTATTCCATGGCACTTTAGAGATTTTTTTTTCTGTGTTTGTGCTTAGGAAAAGGGCTGAAGAGAAGGAGGAGGGTTGTGCGTCATACCAGAAAGTTATGTTCCAGGCACCTTCTTAGATATTTCTACAGTGCAAGTAACCCAAGAAGAAAAATCTCGAGCACAAACATTATTGTCCTAATCTCTAGTCCTAATTATATCCGGTAGTCTGGGCAGCAGGACGTAATATCAAATACTGAGCGAGGAATCGGAAAAATTAAGGCCTGGTGAGACAAATAGAAGCTTTTAACAGCAGAGCTGTTTAAGCATTGGTCCTTGACGGGTGACCAGAAATCATCATCATCATGAACCGGCACGCGCTCTCGTCGTCCTCTTCTGCGTTGCTCCCAGAACACGCATGCCGATTTGACCAGCGTGGGATGCAATAACTCTGGTGGGCGAGAGGGCGAGTACAGAGAGAGAGATAGAAGGAGAAACCGATTCTTTACGAGGTGGGATTCGAACCCGCGTACCCACGATCCGAAAGCGAGTGTCTAACTACTCGGCTATCCAGACACGCTAGCAGAGGATGGCATAGCCTTGTATACTATAGTATAGAGAGAAGAGAGTAAGCGAAAGGAAGAGAAAACTAAAGAGAAAAACAAAGAAGACCGCTCAGCTCCGCACTTCCTTCAGGCTTGGCACCACTAATGCGAAGCTGCCTTTTTTTTTTTGGTTCCGTTCTACCCCCCCCCCCCCTTCTCACCGGTTGTCACGGCACCGTCAGAGTGGGTCCGGCATCATCCGGAAAGAGACAGTACAGCGGGGCGCCACATTTCACCAGGAAGGCTGGTTTTGTCAGTGATGCTGCAGTAGCACTTAAAGGTGCAGCCGTTCGAAACTGAATCCTAAATCTTTCGGGTGAAGAGCTGCACTTTTTTCGGGAAGACCGCAAGAGACAAGTAGATACCTTCAGTTTCCGTTGCGTGCGTTGCCCCAGCTGAAAAACGACGTTTCGATTTCTTAAGTTGCCTATGAGAACAGTTTCACGTGCGCGCTTTGAGTGTTAGACGACAGCGTTTCCCGATTGAATGATTAATAATACCTATTACGCAGAATCTCATCTTCAGTTTTTTTACACTACTTGCCAAATGATATCTCTGCACATCTGCGTGCTCTAAAGGCGTCGCTACGGATGCTCGAGCTCTGTTTCTTGGCTAATTAACGGTTTTCTCCCCAAAAACACAAAGACGAACGAGATTCCAAGGAATGAAGATGTGAATTGAACACTGAAAGTTTCCAACATTGCCTGCAGTTTCTCGCGTAAATGTGTTTCGCTCTAGGGTCACACGAAGAGCGTCTTCCCAGTGATCTTCGTGCCGTCTGATGGGCTCTCGGAGTCTGACACCGAGGATATCGTTGTCACGGGCTCCCACGACTGCACGGCTCGAACCTGGGGCCTTTTCTCCGGCGATTGCTTAAAGGTACGTACCCCTTGCCCCAGAAGCTTTGCGTCACCTATCAAAGCGGCGGCTCTCTGTTAAGACCAAACTGGCCCGATTTCGGAGTAACAGATGACGTTATTATTAAGTAAATAAGGGTTTATGCTACCGTTTTTTCCCATCTCACGCATACAGCAAAGATTGACCGAAAAAAATAGCCAGTGTTTATAACATCGGTTGTCGATACAAGAGCTCATAGGATATACGTACAGCTGGTGACTCAAAGTTAGATTGTCTTGGCTGATGACGGCAAGTAATGTTGACTTACGTTACAGTGATCTAACTTAGAGTAAGGCGGGGCAAAATGCTACATAAACTTGCTAATGGTCATTTTTTTAATATTCTATTCGTTACCATAAAAGAACAAAACAGGAACTTTCTTTTCGGTACAAGACATGTGGTACATAAGGATGCAATGTTCCCGCTGTTCAAAGTTAAAAAAAAAAAGAAATAAGAAAGGTCTTAAATGTCTCATTTCGCCCCAGCCTGCGTGGCAAAAAGAGACAGTGTAAAAAATTTATGTAGCTAGTTCGTGCAGGATAAGCACTTGAAGCTCAGTCCGTGACAGTGCTCACTGATTTGCATGCCTAATTATGCAAACCACCATTAAACTTTGCAGCAGGATATCTTGGGGCACAGATATGCTAGAAGAATTCTTCCAAGTGGAACTGTGTAGAAACGAGACTGCCTCCAACTTTTCCGCACGAAGATGCCCGCTTGCTGCACTCATTAAAAAGCTCATTATTCAATCTTAGTTAATTTGGCGGCTGACAGCGATATTTATTGTATCACTTTGTGTCCCCCTGGATACATAACTTATCTGAAAAGGTGGTTTTCACGTTCTTCCCAGTGCTGAATTTTAAGAAAACCATAAAGCTTGACACCCGATATATATATAATGCGTGTAAACAAATCATTCGCTTAGCAAGACACTTTTTATGTCGATTCAATGCCTTTTTGTCGTTTTTTAACCCGTTTCAAATGCCATAACTTAAAGAAACTCCCCCTTTAGCCCGCAGCACTTACAGAACTAAGCTTTTGGCAGCGTGTATCTAGCCGTACAGAGCAACAAGATAAACATTTACCTTGCTGTACTGATGACGGGTTACCTTCATGCAGGACTCCAAAAACTTCAGCGAACAGAATTTCGCCCCAGTTTTGGCGAGTCACAATCTCATTGACAACAATCACGCTTTTTTTCCCGCAGGAACTCTTTAACGAAATAAATGGACGACTACCGGCAAGAACAAAACGAGCACTTTCTTTTTTAAGATGTAGATTGCCACAAAGTCAAAATGTTGCGTCTTGCCCCGTGTCTCAATTTGCGCCGCCTGACCCCACGAGAGAATTTATTACCACTACGCCTTTTGAATTACACTTCTCAATAATGCGTATTCCGAAGGCGAATTCCTGTATCAGCGTTAATTATTGTTCGTAGTAGCTTACCTTTCCAACTGCCGTAGCGCTGCAACCGCAAGACCCAAAGTGTGAGCGTTAGACCTTATTCTAAAATTCGTAGCTCCTACGCGACCCAAAGCCAGCACACGTAAAGAGTTTTGGGGCTCCTGTTCTAAAGCTCTCTAGTATAAAGGACCCTAAGAAATAGGCGCTTCTAACGCAAAATATGCAATATGGCTAAGGATACAGCCACAGATAACATCCCTTGCGGCTTTTGGATTTTTCAAATAGGAAAATATGTCCGTACTAATCAATCGTGATTACAACCACTATCGTCGTTTTTTATACCATGAGTCTTATACATGTGTACCGCACTTCTGATAATGTTTTATGTCGGTATGTGTGGTGCTATGTAGATATGCGTACATACACCAACCGTCTAATGGGCGATACGCTCAACTTATGTGCGTGTTTTTGGGCTCATTCGTGCTTATGCGCTTTTACTTGTTCGTGGAAATGTGCATGTCTTTTACTGACATTTTACTTTTATCTACACTGTCCTATATTCGTGCGCGGAACGTTTAATTTTTCGTGATACCCGATTGCCTGTTGATTCTGGTAAGTCATCTTGGGGTTTTAGTTTCGCTTCTCCTGCGAAAAGGAGTATATCGGCACCAAAAAAGGTGTAACGTCTATTTTAATTATATGTTAATAAAAAAGATTAAGGGAATCCCAAAGGCTCGATTGTTTCCTTTACAACCACGTGACACAAGTTTTATTAAACAACTGGCCACCAGTGGTAGACAAATTTCCGCATCTTCCACATTACGTGTCATGAACCAATGATCGTTATCGACACATTTGAGAATATTATATGAGGTGACAGACTGTTTTTTTCTTTAAGTGCAGAGCACTTTAGGGGCCTGGGTTGTCGTATGCCGTCGTATGCTGTCATCGCTTGGCGTAACGCAGGCAAAACCATATATAGCATAGCCATCCGTATTCCGTAGCATATTGAGCGCGCGCTCGCGCCAAGGAGAAGTCTTGTTCCTCTTGTTATTCGAGCGCCTTGATGATATTAAGTGCGGGGCACTTTAGGGGCCCGGGCTGTGGTAAGCTGTCGTCGTTTTGCGTAACGCAGGCAAAACCACGCATAAAAATAGAAGAAAAGAGGAAGCAAGCGAGAAATATAAAGAGAGAGAGAAATAAACGGAAAAAAATAGGAAAAAATAGAAATAAAGGCAGAAAAAAACTGGAAAAGAGAAACAGAAAGGAAGACAAAACCGAAGAGAATAACAAAGAAGGCTGCCCAGCTCCGCACTTCCTTCAGGCTTGGCACCACTACTGCGAAGCTGCCTTAATGTTTCTGGACACGCTTGCTTTAAAGGAACCAGTACTTCGAAAATAGTCTTACTACAACATGTGCTATACGTCGTCTTTACAATATACGTATACATAAAGACATACATGACATGCCCGCCACTTCGTGTATTGTATATGTTTTTAGCCTGCTCTATATCCCATGGGAACTGTTGAACCGTTCTTGCCGCGGGCAACGTGAAACTTTCCCATATGCGCGCGATAGCCTTTTGCGAGTCGCGTTACCGCAGATTGCCCACAGCGCCCTTGACACCACGGGGCGGCAATATTTCACGGTGGTCAGGGCACGTTATTCATGGCAGGAAGATGACTGTGGCGATGACCCGGATTCCCGGGGTTGAATACCTCTTTCAGACAGGCAGCCACAAATCAGCAGCTCTCTCCTGGCCCCTCCCTTCCTAAAATTCCCTCCTGACACGTCGGGACGTGAGTCATCTGCTACAGACTTGTGGGATGATGGCGCAACGAGGACTGAGCAGTTAAATTTACGTCGAAACATTAAGCGAAAACGTGGCGATGTCGCCGATCGCAATCCTTTTCACCACAGCTGTCCGCACTGTTCGCTGTGAGATCAATTGCCGCGACGCGCCAGTCGTCAGCAGTATAACGCAGACGCTGCCATGTAGAAGGCAGAGTGCGGCCCGCGTGCAAATCAGCGTTGCTTCGCACAGGCGGAAACAGCCTGGTGGCCAAGTACGGGATCGCAGCTTCCTGCGGAAGACAGTTGCGAATGGCCGGATGAGGTCGCCGGACACGCGAGCTTCCCAAAGGCGTTCGCGGAACGCCAGATGGACGCCCTTTTCTTCCGCGCTCCCTCCAGGGCTCGTCGCAGTGGGCAAAACGACGCGAGCAATTACTGCGACGGCTAACACCACGCTCCACCGATCCGACGCTACTAGGTCGCTTTGCAGAGCTCTTGGGCTTCGCCACACTGATAGCAAGCACCAAATAGGGAAGCTGGCAAGGATTTGGGTCACCGTTAGCCGCGGGTCTCTCGAGAAAAGAACAAACTAAACATTTTCGCTATCAGCTACAGTGTATAGCATCGACCCGTTGGAATTATAGCGATGAATAGCATTGAACTCGCGTAGCGGTCGCGAGCATATTATACCATTTTCTGATAACCTCTTTAGCTCTTCGTACAGCGATTTATCTATATCACGGCTGAATCCACGGTTTATTCCTAAATTAAGTCTCTTTGCTTGTGGAACACATCGGGTTCAAGATGCAGAATTTTTTTTTCAAAGAGACAAAGTACCGCTCTCCATCAACAGATGCCAAGATACGGTGTGATTAATTCAAATAATCAATTCAAACCATTTTTATAATAATATAAATTTGCTGCTGTTTCAATGCTCCTGTTGTAGTACTTGCACTGCACTGAATCTGCAGGGTTCATTTACAATGCAGCTTTGTCGGTTGCTTTCTTTTGTGGGGGGAGGGAGGGATCCGAAGGGGATGAAGCACAGTGAACTCTCAGTGGCGGCGAGGCTGGGTTTTCCTCCATATGATTTCACTCTATCACGTTGCACAGCTGATCGTTAAAAAAACAGAAGAAAACTCGTCGCAGAATCTCCTTTGGAATTTGTCTGAGTGATGCGTATACGCGCAGCGCTTTATTGGGAGAAACTCTATGGCGGCGACAATCCCTAGAACGTTGTTGTTGTCGAGCGGAATCGGCACGGTGCCTTTCACCTTCTTTCTATAGTGGTCGTCAGCGTCTGCAACAACCCCACGGAAGGTGCATCGCGGAAGCACCGAATCGCGGTTTTGCATTACATTCTCGCAAAGTCGGAATTTTTCCGATACGTGCAATCCTCCACGTCGGTTTTACATTTTGTCCTGTGTAGGGCTTTTGTTCCAGCGCCACGAAATATTTCAATGAAGCCTTCATAGAAAGCCTTACCCTTTTACATTTGTTTTGTACCAGCCATACGAATTATACACATGATTCAGATATATTCACGTTCTGCGAGCGTCGGTGTTTAGCCCGGTGGATACTGTAAGCCGGTGAATTCGGCTTCTGAGCGTGGGACACTAGGTTTAAAAAGCCCAGTGCCACCAAAAAAAAAATTGTCTTGTCTTACACGTGTATTTTTTTATAGCGATCCGTTTTACGTGACAGAGGGACGGACGGACACACTGTTTTCTTGTTCGGTAGGCATGGAAATGCTTACGCAATAAAAGTTATACGGTTTCTTTTTGATCACTTGTTGAACCATTTCATTACCGGGCCGTAGACTTGGTCCTTGAACTCAATCTGTGCAGGCTGCAGTTCACCCACAGTCAAGTCGCGGCCGCATTGCAGATTCTACGTGGCCACACAGCGCCCATCAACGCCATGGAGGTGGACGCTGAAGGAGTCTACGTGTTCACGGGAGGCGGCGACGGTGTAATCAGGAGCTGGCACGTTCGCAGCGGCGAATGCCAGCACGTGCTCACAGGACACCAGGGACCCATTGTTTGCCTGCTCGTGAGTGCAACCACTAACGATGAAAACCGCAAAACTGCTTTTCTGACAAATCGCGCCACTGTAACATGGAGAGAACAGACGGGATTGATTGATTGATTGATTGATTGATTGATTGATTGATTGATTGATTGATTGATTGATTGATTGATTGATTGATTGATTGATTGATTGATTGATTGATTGATTGATTGATTGATTGATTGATTGATTGATTGATTTTGACTTTCCAAACAACACCCTGAGCATGAGTGCACTTTGGATTCATGTTCACCACCTCTGGCTCTTTGGAATGTGTCAACGCTACTAGGATGGCGTACGATACCTACGATGTGAACATGATGGGTCGACACAGAAAGACGGATGCCTAGTTATTTTTTCCCATCGCAACTTTGTTCGTTATCTGTAACAATAAAAAAATCAGGCGAAGCTTCCACTAAGCCACGCAAGGCTGGAAACGGCGAAACTGGACGATTTTGAAGACTAATCTGGTTGCTTCTATAGGTTGTTTCTAGGCCTTAGCTATAGGTGACACAGGTTTCTTCTAGACACAATATTAATGAGAACTAACAGACAATAATGCCACTACTACCTTCAGGTAGTATGCAAGGGATTATTGGTTAGTGGCCAGCTCGTAAAAAGATCACGTACTACGTGGCTCCAACAGGCAGAAAAAAAAGTGTTCCACACACGCCAACGTGGCTGCGATCGGCGCTAACACGCCTAGGTTTAAATGCACATATATACCCCACAAAGTGGACGGGAGGATGACCGCCGCCGAAGCTCAGTGGTAGAGCATCGGACGCGTTATTCGAAGGTTGCAGGTTCGGTCCCTGCCGGCGGCAAGTTATCGTTTCTTCCACTTTACTTTCTTCACATTTATATTCTAATTACTACAAATAACGTTTCCTATACTTTCCTTGGCATTATTGTCAGTTAGTTCTCATTAATATTGTGGCTAACAAAGAGCCCTTAAAAGTAACCTTCGGTTGCTTCTAGGTTGCTTCTAGGTCGTAGCTGGGCTTTAGCGAGTTGATGTTAGATTGATTCTACGTGGAGTCTCAGCGCTGTTCGAGTTAAACCACAGACAGTCACAGACACGACACTGATGTCCAAACTCCAGAGACAGAACGTCGCGCTGAAACCAAGCATTCGCACCTCTCATATAGATCTACGGGCACGTCGTCGTTGGCGTAGGCCTTCCACCTCTTCGGGGTCTTCTCGCAGCCGCCGTTGCCATTTCCGATAGTTTTTTTGGTACGGGGTGAACCACGAACGATTTGTTAAACAGCTTCGCTGTTCAGACAGTCATAGCAATGGTGTATTATTCACTACATAGTTCAAGTCTCCATTAATAAAACAGCAGTTTGGTGTCCCGTAATCTTCGTTAACCGTAAACCTTCCTATGCATGTAGCAGTTATAGATAAGTTATACTTCTCGGCATTTTAGGAACGCATGGCAGAATGCCGTGGCCGCACTGCATCTTAGCGTTCTGATTGCCTCTCGCAGCATTCGCAGGAGTGCGGCCCGCATTGCACCTTGGCGTGATGGCTCGAATATTTCTGTAAGAGCGGCACAGAACTGAACTTGTGTGCAGGCGCACAGCAAGATGCTCTACTCGGGCAGTTCGGACAACACCGCCCGAGCATGGGTCATGGAGTTCGGCGAATGCACCCGCGTCTACCGGGGCCACCAGCACACGGTCGACTGTCTCTGCTACCACGACCGGATGCGTACGTTTTTCTTCCTTGGTTACATTGCGAAAACGGAAAATTTTACGCGTCCTTAGCTTTACGCTGTTCATTAGCATTGTCTTAGTAAGACGTGGCTTAATTAGCTCGGCCTTAGCATGATTTGGCTTAATCAGCTTCGTCATAGCATGTCCTGACTTAGCTAGGTATACCGCCCAGCCGGGCGCATGTGCTCGGGGAGTGAGCAGACGATTAATAAGAAGACGAAGAGGGCGATTCTAGCAACGCGCTAGAATGTAGAGGCCGACAATGGTGATTATACACGAGGCCTCGGCGATTAGCTCTAGCCGCGGTGTTGTAAGGCGCTCGGTCGGAACTAATCTCGGAGGCCACGGTGCTGATTATTCTAAAGGGTACTTAGTGCAGACATTAAACGCTTGAAAATAAATTCAAACGGCCCGCGCACACATAAAAAATATAGTTAGTAGAACTTTCTGTCACTTTTCTTGCATGGGTGCACTTCTGCACTCAGTGGAACGACAAACAAATGAACAAAGGTGCCTCTAGTTTGAAGACACCACCCAACCTTCTCGACCGCCCTTGGCGTGACGCCGCGTTCCATCGTATCCAATGGAACGGAGCGCGCGCTGAGGGATGGATTTCACCTTCGCGTACTGTTAGCTCATTCAGAAGGAGGTGTCGCCAGAGCTCGGAAAGATCCCGAGTTTCGCCAAACTCGGGTCATCCTGCATAGCAACCCAATTCATAAAACAGGCCCGGATAAGTGATTCAAATCACAGGCGGGAATTAAGCGGTTCAGCTTCAACAAATTGCGTAACCTCGCCTGCGGCATCCTCGTCAGCGACATGATTCGGTGGCACTAAGCCACGTGATGCTCGTGCACGAAAATTGGTCTACCGCGTGAATCGAGCTTTATTTTGCCAGACATGCCAGAAAACCAGCAGACAACGATAGCAGCGAGCACAGTCGTCGATCGTCCAAAATGGGCCCCTCGGGAGATACGAGTCGGCTTTTACTCATGCGTCATGGTCCACTGAAGCGTTATCGTTGGTCTTCGCGTAAGTTCCAGAACATACGATATACAATAATTGTCGGGTTCTTACGCCCCAAAACCCCAATATGATTATAAGGAACTCTGTAGTGGAGGGCTCCGGAAATTTCGACCACCTGGGGTTCTTCGACGTGCACCTAAATCTAAGTACACGGGCATCTAAGATTTCGCCTCCATCGAAATGCGGCTGCCGCGGTCGGGATTCGATACGGGGACCTTCGGGTCATCTCACGATGGGTCACAATGCAGTGAAGGCACTCTTGTGCATTTTGAAGAAGCGCTTGTGACTTATGGTGCAGTCCCGCACGCTGCAATGAATTCACTGCTTCTCTCTTTTTTTTTTTCTTCTATTCTGCTTCTGTTCTTTTTTCTCATCCCTCCTCGCTCTCTCTCTCATCTTTCTACTCCCCTTCCCCAACCCCCCAGGGTAGGGTATACAAAACCGAAAGTTTTTCTGGTTAACCTCCCGTCCTTCTCTCTTTCTGTTTCTGTTTCCTTCCTCCGGTTTGAAAAAAAAAACAGCATTCCGATTTGTCCGTTCCAAGATGACTCGATCGCACGCGCCGTGTAAGTTCTGAGAATAAGCACAAGGAACGTGCATGCAAAAAAAAAAACCGACATACAGGAGGAATTGGAGCAAGCACTGCAGACGTGCCACAGCTCTAAGCGTACTCCATCAACAGCATACAGAAAACCGAAAGGCAGCTGAGAAATTATTCAGTTTCGTGGGCTTTCCTGCTTCTTGCGGGCTTTAATGCACTTATTTGCCATATTAAGTGTCCCAGTGCTTCGAGTTCTCATTCATTCGTGCTCGTTATCCGATATCCTGATTGCGATCTAGGTTAGCTCAGATGGTAGAACTACCGCCTCCGGAACGACAGTGGTTCCAAGTTCATGACCTGGACGATTGTTCTGTTCAATCGTGAGAAAGCTTTCATTCATTGAATACCGCATGGGTTTCTTCTGTGGCATCGCGCTATAGTCGGGTGGATGGAGATATTTTTGTTCCACGAAGTTATTCCAACGAAATTATTGTTTCGGAAAACATGTCCCCGTAAGTTACCTGGGCCCGCATACGCACAAAAAAAACAACCTTACGTTCGAATTTTCCCCGCAGGAAGTTTGAGTCACTCCTTGTACTGTGTGCATTGTTGGTTGGTTTGTAATGTTTAACGTCCCAAAGCGAATCAGGCTATGAGACACGCCGTAGTGGAGGGTTCCGGATAATTTCAACCACCCGGGGTTCTTTAATATGCACTGACATTGAACAGCACACGGGACTCTATAATTTTGCCTTCATCGGAATGCAACCGCCGCATCCGGGATCGAACAAGCGTCTTCCGGGTTAGCAGCCGCGCACCGTAACCACTGCGGCGGCTACTGGGTACATTATAATCGATAAGGGCCAGCCAGAGGCATATAGCACTTGCCAAAATATATCTTTATGAATGTGGTCCCTCATTTGTAAAGTGCGCCTTGCCACGGGGTGAAATGTTTAACGTCCCAAAGCGACTCAGGCTATGAGACACGCCGTAGTGGAGGGTTCCGGATGGTTGGGACTTCGCTAATACCATTTCCAGCACTAGCACTCACCGGGATATTTTCTTACGAACTAGTCTAGCTTAAGAAACTTTTGTTAATACGCGTCCTGATTTAGAAACATTCTAGATAAAAGTCGTTGCGGAATTTTGCACTGGACGATATAAGACTAAACGTGTACTACCTTTCTTTCACTTTTCGGCCCTTTCTTCGTAAGTTAAAATGCATCTTGTGTACTGCGCTCCCAACTACGAAAGGCAACAGTTGTAAAGTAAGCTTAACGTACTGCTAAATAAGAAAAAAAAGTGTCGTTGCCGCCAGCACCGCTCCTATCGGGGCTGTTCGCGCCCGAATATCCGACTTACAGAGCATCAGCGCGGTTCCCTTAAGTGCCATTCACCCACTCTTCCTGCCAGCTCAGCATTTTTTTTTATTACGGTGCGTTGTTTTTGCCTGTTCGCATGCTATTGTGTTTCGGATCTCTGTCAGCTTTATTTTTCCCAGCACATAACGTCTAGATTCGAAAAAGTGAAACAAAGTGGGAGGCAAATAATCAGTTTTGCTTTATCTGATTAAGTACCGCTCGATAGGCGCTCTTTAACCATGCAGCGCTATAGGGTGCCCCAGCTCAACCTAGCGCGCCTGTCCGTCAATTGCGTGATTGGTCAAGCACGCTTATTTGCGTGCGTCTGTGTACGTCGCTTTGGCTGCGACAGGCGGATCTACAAACGGCGAAAAGTACAAATAAGAAGACGGCGTCAATTAATACTGCGGGCCTTCCGCCGCTGCTGCCTTGCGCCACGTTGATAAATTGCGGAACTCTCACAGTTCTCTCCTGGAGGAAAAATAGTGGGCCCCTCTTCCACATATTATTTGCCCCTTGCGAACCGTTCCTGGAAGCACGCCCACGTTTTTGTTCGCACTTCCCCCAGGGGACTCAACTTCTTTGTCCGCCTGCTGCCGACTGGCTCGCGTGCAGAAACAAAGATAAGGCCATGAACCTTCCATTGTCCGCACCAGCCGTGATTCCTTTGTCAGGAGCAGGCCTGTTCGAGGCTTGGACCTTTGGGTCCATTCAAGAGTTTCTACACCGGCATCCTCGAAAGGAATTTATTGTTCCCGAAACTATTAAAATCATCCTCTCGATGGCCTCATACCATTCTGCGCAGTCAAAATCGCGACGCACAGTTCCCTGCAAAATGTATATGATGTCAAATCGGCCGGCAACTACCCAGCTCCAAGAACTTTACGGGGTATGGGGGCAACCTTGTAGGTTGCTTGGAGGTTTGATGGAATAGGCTGTTGTTTAGCGATATCTCGAAGGAGGCCCATATGCCCAAGGCGCCGCAGTAGGTCCCTGCCGGTAGAAGTCTGCGCGAGCCGGGAGAGTTGGGTGGCCAGTTGCGCTTCCCGTAACTCTTCAAATGTGTTGTGAACGCCGAGACTTAAAAGTTTGTTGTTAGAGGTTCCTATAGGGAGCTTAAGGGCTGCCTTGTAAGCCCGTCGTAACATAGCGTCTATCTGGTCTACCTCCGCTTTAGTGAGACGCTGATAAGGAAGGCTGTAGGTCACTCTGCTGACGACGAGGGCGAGTCGGTCAAGCGGTGATTAGCATTCTCCGTGGTGCACCAGATCCCAACGACACTCTTGACACACGAAACCCCATCATCCGGCACAGGATAATATGGACGCCTGGTCACATGGGGCTGGAGGGGAACCAGGAGGCAGACAGGGTGGCTCGAGGGTACACAACAGACCGAGCACCTCATGACCCGGCCTCCGAGGAGCCTATCCCGGTCCCGTGTGAGTATGCGGCCATCCTAAATCACTACAAGGGACTCAGACGTATCTACTCCCTCCCCCATAAGAAGCTCACAAAGGAGGAAGCTACCAGCTGGCGCTTAATCCAGACCGGAACGTATCCGAACTTACATTTTCTCAACAAAATGCACCCAATAGAATACCCTGCGCGCTGCCCATGGTGCTCTGAGAAACCCACATTAATACACATTATATGGACTTGCCGGGCCATCCCCGCCCTGCCCCCCATTGACCAAGCTAGTGTGGAGCGGTGGGAGGAGTTGCTGGCCAGCGATAACCTTGATGATCAGATCAGTTTGATCGACAGGGCACGCAGGGCGGCAACTGCCTGTGGCGTCCTGGACTGAGGGCAGCCAGCACTGCTAGATGGTACTTGCGGACCGAGCATCACAAACCCCTTTCTGTTAATAAATGTTTTTCCTCCTCCTCCTCCAAGAACTTTACCTGGGATAGCGAGAACTGATACAAAACTTTAAGTAAAGATACAGCAGTATTTCTCTTTTACCCTATCGACTAACGCTAGTAAAGTGATTTCAAACGTGCCACGGTGCTTAGGTAATCTTGGTTATGGAAGCAAATGTTACCGCGCAAACAAACCTTGATCGGCCTACTGACTTAAACAAAAAAAAAACGCACAAAAGTGAAACAACAAGAAATCGAATAAAGCAAGAGCAACTGCCATATATCCCCTAAATATGACGAAAGAGCGTTTAAAACAACGGTGTGGCTCTGGCACACTGCAGTTTTGTCGGTCAGTCATGGAGAAAAATAACTGAAAAAGAAGCAAGGAAAGGCAGGCAGGTTACCCAGACGCACGTCCGTTTTGCTACCAAAAATAATCGAATTCCTGAAATAACCCGAGGCCCATCGTAGTAACAGAAGCCGTGTTTAATAAGCATTCCTTTGGTGTTCCATTATTTTTGCTCCTTACCATTGGCTCCCGCGAAGCCATGGTAAGGAGCATGGCGAAGTATAAGCCACCGGTGGACACAGATTATATGTGGCGTTTATTTTTCTAAAAGGGCCAAATCCAGAAACTGAAACTGGGCTAAAAAAGCGCGCCTAAGTATCTTTCACTTTAATAACAATTGTAATCAAAATGGAGCAATTCCTGATTGTAACGTGAACTCAAAAAGTCAGTTTCCAATGAAAAAATTAGCCACATCCTGCATTTGTTTGAATCAAAATGAGCCAGATCCATTAAATCAGCGCTGCTTCAACAATCGTGACCAAAACAACCAACATGACCGCGTCCAATGTGCTTCATTTGTCTCCTAGTTTCTTTGCTATCGTGCTTTCGTTCCAGAGTTAGTTTTTCTTGGCCGAGTTGGTACCTATTGAAGGACATGATATCGTTGGGCAAAACTCGAACATGAAGAGTAAGAGGCCGACTTTCCTATTTCTTTCTGCCTCTTGGTGTTTCTTTTCGAATTTTGCGCTACAGCATCATGTCCTTCTTTCGCTCCAAGACGGTATATTTGAAATAGAAGACAACTGAAATGAAGATATTGGGCACCGATCTATTCCTTGAAGAAGAAGTGATCTTAAACGGCGCTGCATAAAAGGAGCTAAAAAGAATAAGAAGAGCTGAAGCATATCTTGAAGGCCTTCAATAGATGCCAAGAACAAGAAAAACGCTGCCGACAGTCCAGAATGGTGCGCCTTTTGCCTGGAAGAACCACTCGCTCTACAAGCCTAGTCATCGCCATTACTCCCATGCAACAAAGAACGGCACCGACGGAAGCACAAGGATGGTGTTAATCTTGTCACAAAATATTGCTATTTCGTTCATTCGCTGCGATTTGGACTTGTTTTACGCTAATTCAAGTCCGAATGAAATGTTTCAATCTATAAGAGCCAAGTCCAAATTTTACTCCTGACTACCGACGATAGTGGGCTATATATATTTTAGCCGCAATATAGATTTGATGCATTTTGGTGACGTGAGCACACTGGCAAAAAACCGTGTTTTTCTCAGTTTCAGTTAAAGCGGACTTGGATCTTTTAGAAAAGAAAAAACGCCACATATTACATCGCGTTGAGTCTTAAGGGAAAAGCCTGACAAAATATGGCTCCGACTAAGTGGTTGAAAGCCGGCATGGCCCAGTGCCCTTCTCATGCTTGCATATTTTACTGACATCAAACTATGCTATGCTGAATATAAGGGAAGTCAGACGCAATATTAGGGGTGCCATAAGTGGCCAAAAATTTATTTCTCCCCGTAAAAGTGATTGATCCTATTCTCTTTGATATCATAATGCAGCAGTAACGCGTCATCGCTTCGCTTTTCTCTAGCTCCTCTTTTTTTTTTAGCTCCTCTTTTTTTTAGGCTGCACTATTCAGGCTAAACGGCATCTTCTCTTCAGTGTTAACATTTCGCTTTGAACTGCGCAATTTCTGATGAACAAACATGTCACTTATCATGGCAGTGCGAATATTTCACTGATGACCGAACATAGACGAAAGTAAAACCATGCGCCTTGTAAAGATGTTAGATGCGAAGCAACTGCACCTTCTGAAGATGTAAAAGACGAATCTGTCTTCTGCCAGAACAATGATAAAACGTTATTGCGGAGACCAGTGTTATGAGAAAGCTCATATGAAATATTTTCGTTGCATTTTTTTCTGCAAACGTCTGTAAACCATATTAGCGGATAGCGCAGAGTACGCGGACTGTCTTACGATATCGAATTGTGGGCAGACTCCGCTCCACGATCAGATATGTGCGGAGTAATATGGCGAAATTGTCTTGCAAGGCTTCCTCACTTTGAAGATGCGTAACTTCAGTTTTTGTGGAGGCGGAGGTGTGCTGGCCGTCCATTGTTTTTAGTGCAGAACAAGGTAATCTATGGTAAAATAAGTACCAATCATGCCTTCCTTTAATTAGAATCGTGCATATCATTAATTTGTGGTTACTTGACTGATCACTTGATCTGACGCTTGCGGTATAGTGAGTGTTCGATACCAATGACATGAGCTATCTGTTTTCTGCAGTTAATCATTTGTCTCTTCGTTAGAAGACACAAACTAAATGCAAAGACATCATATTTAAGAGCCCTCTCACTAGCATCGGGGATTGCAAACCGACAAGCACGGTACGCTGATCACGTTGTGCTGATCGTGTCTGCAAAAGTATCAATCGGTCTCACACTCCACAAAAAGAGCTCTAATTTCAAACAGAATCACATGCGCACTTCCTCTCGTGGAAGTACGGCCCTGGCGCGCGTCCTGTACAAAAATGACGGGTCACTTTTTTCTTGACGTATCGTCGAGTAAGTTGGAAGCACAATTTTGCAGAAATATCCCAATAATTACCGAATTCTCTAGCGTGTTGATGTTCAGCACTGCACGACATAAGGTCATTATATCCGAAGAAATCACGTTGACTTACTCTCGCTTCTTATTGAGTATCGGTGTATATAAGTGCGAATGAGCGCGGGATAGCCGAACCGAGAGGTTGGCTTTTTTGTCACAACTGCACAAAAGGAGCGGACAATGACACCTTCAAGCGTACACTACACAAAGCAGCTGACCAGCGCCTCTATATTCTGCTCTTTGCCTTTGTTTTTCTAATTAAGTCGAAGTGCAGAACCGACCGCAGCACCTAAGACCCTCGGACGCAGAAAAGAAAGTTTAGTTAACCTCAGCAGTACCCGCACAAAAACGTTACCAAGTATAGCCTCCGTGTACGCAGGTGGGTGCAACCACTGCAACATTACTTCCACCCGACACCAAGAAGAAAACATCGCCTTTTATACATCGCCACTGATATACAAAGCGCATTGAGGGAGCTATCGTGCATATGTATTGGCTCATTTTAAAGAAATATTGGTCTTGTTAACATATTTCTCCTTTTAACGCTGTCTAGGTGGTGGATAAAAGAAGTTAATAGCCCAATGCACTTCCGGTAAAATTTTAGTGGCCAATATAAAAGATCTCTCAACACTCCTACCTCAATAACAATTTCAGGAAATGGGCTGTCAATATACAAACAGTCAACATTGAATAAGGTAACTCTAGTACTCTTTCAGTGCTATTTGTAAAGCCTGTCATATAGTCAATGTCACAGGCACAAATGCCTCAGCGCAAGACGGCCTCCATGCTGCGTCACCTATTATGGCATGCGGCCTCGGTAGATAATCCGATGCACTAAGTACGTACTGCCACTATGAGTGCACGGCGCATGAAAAAAAGAATATTAAAGCATGCTGCGGGCTACCGATGAGAGCGTGCCACGTTCCCTAGATCTGCTCTATAGCAAGTGCGAAAGTAGAGAGTTTGTGGACGCTAGTCGAGGGAGAAGGGAAGCTCATCTCCCTGCAGTATGGCAACGCATCACTTCAATTTCTCCCTCTCCTTTAACAATGAACCGATCTGGATAAGTCTTGCCGGAAGATGCTCCCTTGACGGAACTTTATAAATTTAGTGTATTATCGAGCATTGCAATAATGTCGGGTTACCTTTCTTTTTAAACGTAAGCTCGACGGCGCGGGTTCGATTACCGGCCAAGGCGGCCAAATTTCGACGGGGGCGAAATGCAGAAGAACACCCGTGTGGTTAGATTTGCACGTTAGAGAACTCCAGGTGGTTGAAATTAACCCGGAGTCCCCATCACGGTGCGCCTCATAATCATGTCGTTGTTTTCGCTCGTAAAAACCCCAGCAATTATTATATTATGCTTAGGTGTAGAGCTATACAAACGGCTGTAGAATCTGACAGACTACTGCAGTCTCAAGCAAGACCTGAAACAAAGTGAAGTTTAATTTTGCAATTGAATATACACTGATTTCATAATAACAATATGCTCAGTAGCCGTAGGTGTGCAGGAAATTTTATTCACGAAGAAAGTCAATACATTAGGGAAGGAGCGTTATTGAGAAATGAGCATTTATTTGTACAACTTGAAAGAGCTGCTAGCAGCTGTAGCAGCTGTTTCAAGTAATTATATATATATATATATATATATATATATATATATATATATATATATATATATATATATATATATATATATATATATATATATATATATATATATATATATATATATATAGATTGTCACGGACTCGCGTGACGTCGACGAAGACAGCAGTTCGCGTGTTCAAGATGAAACTCTTTATTTGGCCGAACTTGTGGCCGGGAAATGAAAACTCAAACTACAGCAATACTCGCTGTACAATGATCGGCGAACAGGGCGTCGGCCGTCGATAAACTGCTCAGCGGTAAGGCGTGTCGGCATTTATACATGCGGCATCGAAAATTCGAGCCTTATCGCTGGTGGCCGCGTTAGTTGTAGAATGAACTCAACTGTTCGCGTTTGCGCGCTCAAGCCTATAAGAAAATTCCGGAATAATCTGGAAGGTTCCCAGACATTCGGGCGGGCTTTGCGCAAGACAGTGATTACACGTGTAACGGACCAGTTACATAAACATAGCAAAAAAAGCGAGCGTGGCAATATATATATACATACATATATATATATATATATATATATATATATATATATATATATATATATATATATATATATATATATATATATATATATATATATATTGCTATGTGTATATTGCTATATATATATTGCTATTGCTTTTTTTGCTATGTTTATGTAACTGGTCCGTTACACGTGTAATCATATATATATATATATATATATATATATATATATATATATATATATATATATATATATATAGATTCATTCCGACTTAAGCGTAATTATCCACGCATGGACTTGAGTCTTTCGAACAGCGGCATAACTACAACGTTCGTACGCTATCCATTGGCCACTTTCGGAGCGTGGGTGGGCAGCCGGTTGAGGGCTGCTGTGTTCAGGCAACTTCGGGTTTCCAGTAGACTTAAGGCCTAATTTCATTCTTTGTCAACCAGAGTTCGCAGGACCACGGTACAAATGCTGGCCCATTCCCTTGTTCTAATTTATTCTCGCGCTTGCAGAAAGGAGCACTTCAAGCCTTGCGAAATATCCAACAAGGACGCCCAATAAGGCGAAGAGGCAACGAAATGTTAATCAACCGTTCGTGCTAAGCTCGGACTAGAAAACCCGTGTGCATATATACGAGAAAAAAAATACACCTCGCAGAATCTTCTTAGGAAGTTGCGTAAGTGATCCGTAAGCGTAGTGTTTTATTGTAGCACTAAACTCCATGGTTGCGGCATTCCCTGGAACGTTGTAGTCGGGTGGCATTGGCACGGACTCTTTCATCATCTTTTTATAGCGTTCTCCAGCGTCTGGAATAGCCCCACGAAAAGCGCATCTCGCGACCACCGAAACGCGCGTTTGGCATTACAGTTTCGCAAAGTCGAAATTTTCCCGGTATGTAACTATCCTCCATGGCGGCTTTACATCTTGTCCTAGAGAGGGCTTTTATCCCAACACCATGAAATATTTCAACGAAGCCTTCATATGGAAAATATTATCCTTTAACGTTTGTTTTGTGCCTTCGGCACACGCGTACATGTGGTTCAGATATTTTGGCGTTCTGCAAGAAGCGTGGGTGTTTAGTGCGGTGGGCAAGACACTCGGATTCAGTGCGTAGGGGTTCGAAACGTAGCGCCGCCAAGAAATTTTACTCTGGTTTACACTTTTATTTTCTTACAGCGGTTCGTCCTGCGTGACAGACGGACGGACGCACGCGCAAGTTTCTCGTTAAGTCGGCAGGGAAATGCTTACGCTTCCAAAAACGAAAAAAAAAAAAAGAGTATTTCGTAAATGAGTATTTCGCACGAACGGTGCCGCCAAATATATATAAATTTCTCGTTGGCTAGTATAACTCAACATTCCAATACCGATGGGCATTTCAATTTTATTGTTTTCTTTTTGTGCACATATTTTTATGGAGGATAAAGGGAGTGGCTGCGTACGCGTATTACATGTATACGTACCTTTATAGGAACTATGCATATCATGAATTGGTTTTTTTTATCGACGCAATACAAAATGTTGGCGCGCAAATGCGCCGCAAGCGACTCGTTGCCTCATGAACAGTTAATCCCATGTTTAAGTTATGCTCGCCAGTGTGGACTTCCCTCGTCGTCATTTGTTCTTGTTTTTCCGCACTCCCTTGTGACGATGCGATTCAGATGTCTACCACTGTGCCAGGGAATTACATCAGCCGGGTTTGCTGTTAGGCTAGTTGTCAGGCCTAAAAATGTTATCAAGAAAAAGACAACGCGGAAAACAGGGGAACTGAAAGCAACAATCCCAAGAAGTGTTTGCAACTGCAGATTTATTTACCAATCCAGACACTTCGTATGCGTACCTTGCGCCGCGCAAACAAATCATTAGTTACAAGTCAGCGTTATGTTTGTCTCTCTCCCTCTTCTCCCATTTTTAGTGTTGTCTTTTGTTTCTTTCTCTTTTTTTTTTGTATAGTAACTGCGTTTTCTTCTTTTTTTTTTCATCTTCCAACAGACACTTCACGGTGCTTCTCGTCTTTGCGTAGCCTGGCTTATAAATGAATCAAGAATTCCTTGTAGCCTAGTTACACAGGCAGCGTGACTGCGATTAGGCTTAACCATGGTTAACTCGGTCAACCATGGTTAACGTCAATCGTTTAGTCTGCCGGAGTTACACGGGCTACCCGGTCCGTGCAGCAAAGCTCGGACGCGTTCAATTGCGTTCACGCGTTGCTGGTCGTTAAAGACTTGTCTCAACGCGCGTCTTTTTCTGTTTGAATTTCTTCCTTATCTATAGACCTAAGCGGGTGGTATCTCAATAGAACCAGTAAGCGTATGCCGCGTCCTCTGAGCTGTGCAGATTTTCTTGCACGGCGTTTCTCCCAATATTCACTTGCCGATAACGCTTGTTCATGCTGTCGCGCTTCAGGCGCCCTGACTGAGGCTGTGGTCGAGTATGATCCTTCGCCGGCATGAAGAGTCGCGTTCAGACCAGCCGTGATCTCGGTACAGAGGCGCACATTTCGACTGCACGAGCGCACAGCGATCAGATTATCTTCCCAAATGTGTATCAGGATCTCCGTTTTCACGTCAGGTCAAATTATACGCTTTTGTGAAGATATCTGCGAAGCTCCAACGCTACTGTTCAGAGATGTACAGTCCGCCATTTTGCCCGTTCGAATGTCCGTTGCACTAAACCGAGGTTGCCAAGCTCAGTTGGTGGTTCAACCGCGGCTAGCGACCCAACCACCGTTTCTCCAGCTGTGCATCTGTGCTACCGCGTTTAGCGATAACCGCAGTCACGTTAACCGCGGTTGAGGTCGCCTGTGTAACAGGGGTATAAGTTGCAGCCCGAACACGACGCACGGCACACTAGAAAAAAACACACACGTGGCGCTACTAGCGGCAACATTCATTATTTTCCAAACCCGACTAGTGTATATACGATGTGCGGCATAGGGAACACAGATACCGTGGATGCACCAGGAAACAAGCGCGAGAAAAACTACACTTAGAAAACACCATGGTCACCATGCAGCGATAACCACACCTTAACATATTGTCACCGCTTACGCAGAAAATGTAACTCTTTAGGCAACAACGCCATCGATAGCTTGTTTATGCACTTGTCGCCAAGTACGTCAATAAGCTCAACATCAATAATTAAGCGGGTAATTTCTTCCCTGTATCGATCTAAGATGGCGTCAGGCGGCAGCTTCCTGGCATTGTTCTTGTGCTCTCTTAACCATTGATTTAAACATCTGCTAGTTTGGCCGACGAGTATTTCCCACTGGAGAGCGCACTCCCTTGGGAAATACTACGTCAGCCAAACTAGCAGATGTTTAAGTGAATGGTAAGAGAGCACATCAACAATGCAAGAAAGCTCCCGCCTGACGGATTCCTCGCCTACCACACTCCGACGTCTGGTTGCCGGTCATTGTTTAAATTGAACCGTCATCTTAGATCGATGTAAGGAAGAGATTACTCGCTTGATTGTTGAGGCTGAGCTTATTGACGTACTTGGTTACAAGTGCAATAACCAAGCCGTCGATCGCGTTGTCGCCTATAAAGAGTTATATTTTCTGCGGAAGCGGTGACAGTCTGTTACGGTGCTGTTATCGCTGGTGATCGTGGTGTTTAGACCTACTAAGTGTAGTTTTCCTCGCGTATGTCTCGGTGCATCCACGTTATCTGTGTTCGCTATGGCGCATGCGGTATATAGTCTCCTCGCGTTTTGAAAATAAAGAATGATATTAATGGTAGCGCCGCGTCTGTTTCATAGTGTGCCTTTTTTTTGCCCGTGTATCTTGTTCAAGCTGCGACTAATGGCATCTTAGACAAATCGCAGCGGTGTGTACCGGGGCACCCTGGGCCGCCGTTTCGTCCAATCATCGTGGCGTCGCCCAAGTGTGATTTCTTGAGAATGTCATAAGGCCTTCCTGATGCTAACGAATAAAGTCGGTACCCTCGTTATAAATGACGTCTGATGTGTATCAGAGTTCATGTGTCACTTTTCACAAACGTTGGTGGTAATTAACCGACGACGCGTGAGCCTGGCATGCCAGATGGTGACGTCATGTAACGCTGAGATAATCCGCGCAGCTGTTGCGACATAGGTGAAACGATGTCTTGTCGAGCAAGAGAAAAAAAAAAAGAAAATACCGTGATTTAGAAAAGAACCTGTAATGAGGGGCATTCTTGCGCGCTACTTCCGGACGGCCCACTCCGTTCGAAATAAGGTAGCCCGCCTTCAATGACACACTGTTGCGTAAGGGGCGCCGTCGTTTTTACGTGATAGAAAAGAATCAAGGGTTATTCGGCGCCTAATTGCACTTTTGTCGATTAATGAGCAATAGTTCAACGCTAATAAATGAAGCCTTCCGAAACAAAAAGGTACAAGTCAAGCATAACTTCGTTTTTTTCTTTTTAATCTTCTGCGCCTTCTTTTCTTTTTCACCACCTATCACAGTGTACACGGGCTCCGGAGACAAGGTTGCCCGCATGTTCGAAGCCAAATCGGGCACGCTGAAGCGGTCTTTTCGAGGCCATGAGCATGGCGTTGTCTGTATTCAGGTAAGTATCTAATCTACCACTAAACCGATGTTGCATCAAAACAAACATTGAGCATTCACCTGCGCCAGGTATAAATTCAAAAAGCGTAAATTCGAAAGTTTCATTTACACTATTCTCGCGTATTATTATCTCGACATTATAAAAAAGACTGCGCCCAAAATTTTCAGGCAAGAATTTCAGAGGAAGGAACTAAAGAAACGCGGCGCTTGCAAGTGCACCATCAGAGCGCATTAACAAGAAACAATGGCTTTCAAGTGCGATAGGCGTCGTCTCTACGCAATAAACGTGCTCCTCATGCTCAGTCATTACACAGCTTCGCAAGAATTTCTTTTCCAATAACCTAATTGCACCATTTTGTAGGGTAAGTTTTGTCTCATGGTCCATATACAGCCAAGTGGCGATGGAGGAATAGGGACATTTTGACATGTATAATTCTGCCTCGATCCGAGTGGCTGTAACGCTACTCTTGATTCCTTTAAGGGGCAGAACACACACTGGCATTCGATTGTGTAACCCTTCATTTCATTACCTCGTCTGTCGTTATGTTTACCGCAATGTCACTGTTCTGGTGAAATTCGCCAGTCCTATCAAGGTGGACAGAAAAGTCGGAAAAGTCTTTCTACCGTTAATTTTCTTCGCTCCTTCTCATCTTTTTTATGTCCTTCCTTTCCTGCACCAGAGTAGAACGCGAACCCGTGTGTGTGTGTGTGTGTGTGTGTGTGTGTGTGTGTGTGTGTGTGTGTGTGTGTGTGTGTGTGTGTGTGTGTGTGTGTGTGTGTGTGTGTGTGTGTGTGTGTGTGTGTGTGTGTGTGTGTGTGTGTGTGTGTGTGTGTGTGTGTGTGTGTGTGTGTGTGTGTGCGTGCGTGCGTGCGTGCGTGCGTGCGTGCGTGCGTGCGTGCGTGCGTGCGTGCTTCCCATCTTGGATGCGCTACGCCAATGATAGTCTGACTCACGAACAATCCCAACTTGCAACTTAATAAAATGTTTGCTTTTGTCGTTATCCATTCTTTCCGTTTCTAAATATAAGTCAAATCACAGAAGTATAACAAACAGGTTTCCATCAATCAATAGTAAGCAATTTCTTGTGCCGTTTCTTACGCTTTCACTCGTCAACTTGAGATCGGTGCACCTTGAAATCCTCCTCACACTGTCGGCTACCCTGTTTTTACGTAAGCTGACTTATGTATATTTAAAGGGGTCCTGAACTACACATCGGGCTTGGTGAAAAAACACATTCTATGAACAGAAAACACCCACAATGAACAGCTGCGCCAAATTTTGTGGTCGTGTGCGGCACGTAGAGGTTACAAGCCGAGCGCAAAGTTGCCCCTTTCTCAAGTACCTTCTCTTCATACAGATGCCGGTCATCCCTCTCTTCGAAGCATAGGTGACAAAAATCAAGAGCGGCGTTTGGATTAGATGCCCTTCTGGCCACGACGTGCCGCTACATGCCGGCGCCGCATTCTAGTGTGTTACAATTACACTAGCAGCACTAGCGCGCACCGGAATAAAACTGTGAGTGGGCGAAGGCGTTCCATGACGCGCGCTCAAGTTCATGATGCGGCTGACGTAGCACCTTGCCGTTTTGTCATCCCCTCCCCGCCTTCCTCTTGTGTAGCTTCCAACGCGCTCGTCGGGACGAAGAATAGAGGACGTTACAGGACTGAAAACGAATCCCTGTAACTCCTGCCGTTCTTGACGGGTCCGAAATTTTTGTTGCGGCAACTACTTCGTGAGCCAATAAACTCCGATGCTGAGATCATTCGACGGAAAAGTGGTTCAGCACCCCTTTAAGGGCAGAATTCACAAAACATGTGTGTTTGTAAGTAATGTTTGCTACTGCCCGTTCACCCTCGCTAATGTATGTAGTTGGCTGAAAATTTCATCCTTCGAACAGTTATAGCGTAAGATCTTTTCAGGTGAAGTGATCCCGCTCTATGAAGGAGAAAAAAAATGAAAAAAAAAGACGCTGGCAAGTCTTTCCTTTTTTTCTTTTTTTTTCTCGAGAACAGTCCCCGTTCGCACCTACGCACACGTCTTGAAAGATTTCTCTCGTTCAGCGCCAAGCACAGGCCTACTTGGCATTTCCTATGGAGATATCAAGGAATGAACCTGAATGCTCGAGAGATGCCGTCGCATATAAAAAGTTTCTCCTCCGTAATCGGATCTTTCCTCGGGCTCCCTGTGGATAAAACACTACTTCGCCGCGGGATAGAGTGCGTGCACTGAAATAGCGCACAGGCATTGAACTCAGTAAAACGAAGTGTCTCAGTTGCGATTGTCAGGCACGCGTAATGGCAGAGGAAAGCGCATGTCCGCTGATCCTCCGTCCGACCAAGTGCGTTTCTCAACGGCTGCGTTGGTGGCGAAGCTTTTACTTGGGCTCGGTGCGTTGCTTGTTTTGTTCTATCATTCAAGCAGCGCGAGCGCAGACACGTCCTTCGTGCGTCCTATTAGGAGCACAACGAAAGCTGACGGTTGTGAAAGGTTTTCTCAGCTACAACAGCGTAGACTGCCCATCCCCAATGATCGACTGCGCTTTCGGTTCTTTTCTTTTATTTAGGTATTCGCAGAAAAGAAAAAAAAAGGATTTTGTCCAATTTTAAAGGTCTCTGCCGTGTTAGTACAGTTACATTTATTACTCGTTAACGCAGTGTTTCGACATTATCGCACTGCTATAATTGTCTCTAAACGTCTGAAAGCTGCTTCCACGAGTCCGTGAAATTAAAGAAAATAGTTTTCTGCCTTCGCTGGCCCCGTTGTTTGCCTCTTGTTAGGGGAGACAGCATAATAAAAACGTACCGTGTATATTTAATGCGGTGTTCATTGTCTCCATACAAAGCGTCGAACACCCAGTCACGACTAAGTTCCCTTACATAGCTAAGTGTCACGGTATAGCTCTCCCAACGCATTGCGGTCATTTGCCACTGAAACCTACACATACATTATTCGATGACAAGTAGTGACGACACAGGGGACGTGGCTAGGGCTCCCGTCAGGGTTTGTCCGCTCGTTCGCTGCAAGAGCCTTCTCTCTATACGGGGACGCATTTGCAGCCCAGCAAGTATGCGTCCCCTTGCAGAGGACTCGATGCACCTTACTTTATTCTACGATGAAACCATGCAAACTACATCCCTTTCTGTCGTTCTCTGCAAGTACGTACGAGTACGGAGTGAACTATCCGCATGTTAAGTGCGCTAGTAAACACGGAAAAAGACGAGGAAAGACACTCCGGGTTTACTAGCGCAGTTAATGGCCTTTAAAATTATTGTGAACCAACTAGCCCGACTTGGTGCTCTACTATCCGCATGTGTGCTTACCGTCACAAACGCTGCACTTTCCCTTGGAGTCACAAGTGGCTAAATGAAACCCTGTAGTGTGACAGACTTACATGTAAATCCTCGCAACGTTTCTCGCGCGTTTGTTCCGCCCTACTGCCTTTTGTGGGCAGTATCCTAATCAGAGTCACTTTGGACACACAACAAACATATTTTAATCAGATTATGGACTACAAAAGTTCGTGGTATCAGGCAGTGCTAGAGAAATATAACTGCTATCAAAAAGCTGCAGCCCGTGAGTATACGCGTGAACGTGAAGAGTTTTTTCGTTCGCGTAGCGAATCATGCCATTTGGCCGTTGCGGTTCTGCGACGCAGACTCACACAGCGAGTCAGTGGCGTAGCCAGAAACTTTTTCTGGGGAGGGGGGGGGGGGGGTGCGTTCAACCATACTTTATGTGTGCTTGTGTGTGCGTTTGTATGTGTGCATTTTTATATGCACATGAAAAATTGAAAAATTTCGGGGGTGTTTCAACCCCCTCCCCCCTTCTGGCCATGCCACTGCACCGAGTCGACAGATACCGTATAGCCACGCGCTCAGCGTTTTTCGCGAGGGTGATAGAACAGGCTAGAAAGTTGGGCCACTTGGTACAAATGCATCGTCGAAGCAGTGCGAAAAGACGTAGACAAGGAAGGGTTGAGCACACAGAATGAGCGCCCGTCCTGCGTGCTCGTGGCTTCCTTGTCTACGTCTTTTCGCGCTGCTTCGACGATGTGATAGAATGTTTAGTACATAAACGGCTGATCACCGGCAACACATACTTCATTGGTATACCTTACGAAGGATCATATGGCGCAAGATTTAATTCACAGGAAGAAATTAGAAGGCACAGACAGAGTCATTTTTCATGCATTTTGATCTTACATTTAATATATAAGGGGAGAACTATACGGTATGAGCTACATACGCGTAGCTGTAGAATCCTTCGCATTAGTGCTGGTTGCTTTATAACTTCGTTTATTGTTGAATTTTGCTAACAATTGCAAGATACCACGTTGCGCGTATAAAATAGCTGCGATAAGTTTAACGTGCCAATCATATTCCGTCACAATTTCTCTAATTCAGTGTGTGTGTGTGTGTGTGTGTGTGTGTGTGTGTGTGTGTGTGTGTGTGTGTGTGTGTGTGTGTGTGTGTGTGTGTGTGTGTGTGTGTGTGTGTGTGTGTGTGTGTGTGTGTGTGTGTGTGTGTGTGTGTGTGTGTGTGTGTGTGTGTGTGTGTGTGTGTGTGTGTGTGTGTGGACGATGACCGCGTCAGCTAAACATAAAACTTTAACCGCTAGCCCCACGCCGCAATGGAATTATTGTCTGTTATTGCTATTAAGAAACAGCGTAAGTCTGTGCGGCCAGTACCACAGGCTCTCGGATCAAGGAAAGCTGGTTCTAAGTCTTGCATTTTGGTAGAATCTAAAGGTTGCCCTTCTTCCAAACGGACAATTTATCATTTGACTTTATATATTAACGATAGCGCTTTATTCATATTCGCAAAACTGAAAATGTGGCAGCAAACGCTTCAAGAAAGTAGCGGCACAGATTGGTGCAAGCATAGAGGACGCTAAATGAAGCATGCCTGCATCCTACTGGAACAGCACGGGTACAACAAATTGAGCAGAGCGGTAAATTAGGCAAATGACGTGAATACATATTTAAGAACATGTTAAATAGAAAAATCAGCAGCAAAATGCGAATAAGCGGACGGGTTGAACAAGCAGGCCGCCGAGCTGATTGATTGATTGATTGATTGATTGATTGATTGATTGATTGATTGATTGATTGATTGATTGATTGATTGATTGATTGATTGATTGATTGATTGATTGATTGATTGATTGATTGATTGATTGATTCTGCTACTATCTCAATTCAACGCAACAAAATTTCTGATTGCCAACACTTGTGTCGGAGGCGTGATAACGAGATTTTTTTTCGAAATGCCTTATCTGCGAGTGAACATCATCGGCATTGCTTTAGAATAATACATGCATGAGAAAAAGCTAGATCAGCGATACGATAGAAATGTTTTGTGGTAAGTCAACAACCCCAACGGTGTTTGTTTTCCTGTATACGTGTGTTGTTCAGCACGTTCATGCGAAACGTCTGCACTGCAGAAATAAATGGAGTGCACGTTTGTTTCGTTCTTGCAGCTGAAGAAGGTAAACAATACTAGCCCTCTTGCGAGATCTACGGCCCCGCTCACGACTACCGCCTTAGGGCACAGCTGGCGTACGTTGTGCCGGCAAAGCAGCTTTTTGTGCCGTGTTGGTGGAAACGCTCCCAAGCGCCTTAGTCTCCGCTGATCAAAGCAAGGCGTATAACTCAACGTACGTGCACAAGACGCGAGCGATTTCGTGGTGTTCTTGCGGTCGCACTTTCTTTGGAGAAGAAACAGCCTTGCTTGATTGATCTCTCGACCGCCTGCTACATGCGCGTATATATATAGATATATATATTTTTTTCAAGCAACCTCACTTCACTTTCTCTTTTTATTTTCTATATTTGATAAAACACCGAACATAATTCAGCGGTGGTACGATACTATCTTGATAAAAAAATTTCGCGTCTAACTTTATGAACAAGGGCAAATTTACTGGCCACCGCAGTTTCTTGCATACCGCCGTGCGTCATCTTAAGGTTTTAATCATCCATCATCCATACATAACTGTCAAGGAAAAAAACTAAGAAGCTAGTTCATTTTACCGTATATGTTTTCTATCTGAATTAAACATCTGCGTCAACTTTTTTTCATAACAGGGGCTGCACCGGTGCCGTGAGTAACGCCCTAAAAAGAGCAAGTCCCCGAATTTAATTGAACGACGTGGCATTCTTAATATGCGCCAAAAAATCTCATTACAAGCCCTTCTCTTTTCTATTTCTCTTCGCAAATTTTGCCATGGAAAGGTAGCTTGTGAAGATAAAAATTCGACACGCCGTATACTTTATATCCAGCAATGGAACGTTCTTGACAATGAACTTTCGTCACGGTTATTAAGAATAAATTTGCATGAAGTTGACTTGACGGTCAACACCAAAAGAGACGCTACCTTTATTGTGAAGCATTTTATAGCTGCGTATGCTGGGTTTTGGAGCTCGGGAATAGGGTTTCGAAATCTCTTGGTTCACCTTAATTTTTAATTAAACATTACCTCGAGGTATAGACGAAGAAAAATTACTTTAAAAACGGAAAATACAATACGAAGTTGTGTTAACAAAAAGGGGAATGAAGATGACAAGCTGATTAGTAACGTAACTCTCCCACAGTCTTGAATTCAAGGACGTAAGATAGTTCCAAGCCCGTCACTTAGGCCCGCAACGTGACCTAACCGGGCTCAGTCGTTGGCAATCTTTGCATATAGCCAGTGCTAACATGTGGAGCTGAAACTTGAAGGATAACAAACTCCAGAAAAGGTTAAGGATCACGCAGCGTGCGATGGAACGGGCAATGATAGGCGTACATCAATGATATTGCTCAAGATGTTTCATGCAAAGTGCGCCTGTATGCAGATGATTGTGTGATATACCATTGCATTAGATCTGTCTCTGACCATGAGTACTTGCAACGCAATTCAGATAGTATCATGCACTGGTGTGTTAGGTGGCGTATGTCGCTGAACCCTAGTAAGTGTCAATGCGTCTCCTTCACTCGTAAACACGATCCATACCTGTTTGATTACACATTAGACTCGGTCCATCTAACGCGAGTAACTGATTATAAATACCTTGGTGTCCATTTTTCATCAAACCTTACTTAGACTAAACACGTTGAGTCTGTTACAGCGAAATATTGTAGAATGTTAAATTTTGTTAAACGAAACTTCCGCTTAGCTCCTCCCAAAGTCAGAGAATTACTTTAGTTTTCGAACGTCAGACCTATATTAGAGTATGCATGTGTGGCTTGGGACCCGCAAAGTAAAACCCTATCTAATATGCTCGAGCTGGTACAAAACCGTGCAGCCCGTTTTGTCAGTTCTAACTATGACTTCACGTTTAGTGTTAGCGCAATAAAGGATATGTTGGGGCGGGAATTACTAAATACACGTAGAAAAAACATTAGATTAGAAATGATTTTCAAAATCTTTCATGGCTTGGTTAAAATAGATAAAGAATCTAACATTTCACCTCCCCATTTCTCGTCTCACAAAAGTGACCACTCTCTAAAAATATGAGAAAGTTTTTGCGGAACAAACGTATACGCATACACTCGTTTTTTTTTCACACACAATCTTCCAGTGGAACCAGCTTCCACAGGAGATTGTTGACTGTCGCACTAAAACATCATTCAGAGACATACTGTTACGCTCATAGCTACATCTCTTTCTTTTTTCTGTTCTTGTGTTAATCTTGTTTTCATGGTTATCCCTTTATTGAAGCATATGTTACCCTGCGTATTGCCCCCTGCAATAATGCCTTCGGGCGCTGCAGGTACTGTAAATAAATAAATAAATAAATAAATAAATAAATAAATAAATAAATAAATAAATAAGACATCGGAAGACAGCAAACTTCGTCAGCGCACAAATAGGTGTAGCCGATGTTCCAGTTCACATTTTGCAAAAGAAACTGGCCTTGCCGCATAATACGCAAGACAGATAACCGGTGGTCAGTTAAAGCGCGAGCATTTCTTCCGCAACCCTCAAATCCGCGTTCGTTAGCTGCATCCAAAGGCATGACCTTCAGAAGCAGCAGCGGGCGTGCCGACGCACGTTCCCGTATTATATAAGTGGGTTAGTGCTATCGAGGAAGCAGTGCTATAGCGCCGCATTGATGCTTCAGTCTGTGTACGCCAGCCACACTGCTTTTGGCAATGCTGACTTGTTGGTAATCTGTGGTGATACGTGTGCGCTGGATGGATGGATGGATGGATGGATGGATGGATGGATGGATGGATGGATGGATGGATGGATGGATGGATGGATGGATGGATGGATGGATGGATGCACGGACGGATGGATGGATGGATGGATGGATGGATGGATGGATGGATGGATGGATGGATGGATGGATGGATGGATGGATGGATGGATGGATGGATGGATGGAAAAACTTTGTTGAGGTCCACTAGGTCGCGTTAGCTTCGCGGGCCCGTTGGAATGCATATCTGTTTCTCAAACGTCAGATTGCGGAGAGCTGCGTCCCACCGCTCTTCAGTGTTGTCCTTGTTGCTGCGTAACGTGGAGCAACGCAAGAGCATGTAACTAAGATTTATGGTGTCGTTACATTTATCGTATGTTGTAGTATAAGAAACTCCGGACAGGCCGTGTTGATTCACAGCGAGTTCGGGTAGGTTCTTGTTTGTAAGAGCCTTAGCGTAACGGCCGCAGTTCTATTTCGTTTACTGTGCGGAGGGGGGAAGACCCTGGGCCACAAGATTTATGAGCACCAACTGACTAGCGTCGAGTTCTAAGCGGACCTGGCGCTATCGTTGTCGACCTTTATTAACAACTGTACGCCGGCAGAAATTCATCCCAGGGTAAGCGTTTCCTAAAAACATGCGAAGCCTCCAAACTTCGCGTCCCAATCGATCTACCGCCCGCCTTTCATTCTATGCCCATGTTGAAGAGTAAACGCATTTCGGAATACGAGCGTGAGCTTGAGTGCAGCGGGCATTCGCAGGTGGTGAAGGGCAAGCTGTTCACCGGCTCGTTCGACGGCAGCCTTTTTGTGTGGGACACGACGGGAGTGGTGGACGAGACGGTGTTCGGCGACGAGGTTCTCCCGGAAGAGGACGAAAGTGAACTGCCCGACGACAGCGATGAGGTGAAGATGGCCGTCAGCTTTCTTGAGCCTTTCATCCACGAAGGCTGACTTCGTCGACCTATGCATCAATATCGATGTCGGCATTTAGGTCCAGCCAGACACCACTTCCTCTTGTACAGAAATTTTGGAGGGTTATTCAAAATATATGAAAACTGGAAATCACGTGCACGAATGGCCAAAAAAAAGTTGGCTGCCGGCTCCGCAAGCAGTCATAGATGAACCAAACGCTTGCGACATCTGAACAAGTGCGAAACGCTTGCATGTCTTTCTTTTTTTCTTTTTTACCGCTTTTTTACCTCTTGCTATTCAATAAATACATATAAAACCTACGGTTTGTCGTGTGCAGCAGGATGAATTGCATTCTATGTTCTCAAACGGGCTGTTGAAAATATCGCAAAGACTTACGTTGAGAAACTACCATTTCTTATGCTTTTTCTTTTCACTTGAGCGGTGCTTTTAAGCGTGCTACAGTGAAGACTTTCCCGCTTGTTAAGAAGGAAACGTTTAGGTAACAGCTCCATGTGCGTACCTGACACCATAGATAACACTCGAACCTACATAGATAACACTCGAACCAATTACGTGCCAAGAATGTAAGAAAGTAAAATGGTCATGAACATCATGGCATGTGCCAATCCGATTCAGAAGAGGCAAAGTTAGCATTACGTCTCCACTAAGCGTCTATATGTTGCACGAAGGTCAGCCTTCAAGAGGGAAACAGCTAGCAACAAGTGCACGTGTTTCAACCGAGCATCAACCGGACACATGTTTAAACCGGACATGTTTCAATCGCAGGGTAAATTTTATATTATTTCGTATAGGCGCTCACAGAATAATACGGAACGCCGGCCAGGCGGCCGCTCACCGGCAGAGTGCGGTGGAAAAATAGTGCCATGGTCTGCGCGTGCACGGCATCCCTAGAGAGTAAACCTCGCTCTTAGATTGGCGTTGCCTTGCGTCAAAGCTAGCGTTAGGTGCCACTTAACGCTAGTCAAAACGCGGGGCTTTTCCAGCGCTAGTCACAGTCGCGCACCGTAAATATACTGACCAATCAGGCAAGTGGTATCGGAAAGATAATTGGCGCCCTGCCTAACAAAGAATAAAAGGTGCCCAAGCACACGAACGCGCACACACAGTGTGTCACAGACATCATCCGCCCAGCCCACCTGTCACAACGCAACCCTCTTTGCGCCAAGCAACGCCATTCTAGATTACGAAGCGAGGCTTGTTTCCTGGGGAGACCGCGCAAGCGCGGACCATGGGGCCGTTTTCTGTGACGATCTCTTTCGGCGACAATGCCGCTTTGCGCGACGTAAAATCTCGCTTGTCCGATGGCTGGAGCGATTGTTTGCCCGCCTTTTCTCAAGCAGCCAATCAGTGCGCACTGAAAGCGATCGCGTGGCGATATCTCAGACTCAGAATATGGCACTATGGCTATCTTGTTCCACTGGCGCGCTCTACCGGTGAGCTGCCGCCTGTCCGGCGTTCCGAAATATTCTGTGAGCTCTTGTACATCACACAGGATCCTCAATGCACAATATACTTGCTGAATGATGCCCAGCCATTCTAAAGCCGAGACATGTGAAACCTTGATGGAGCTATCTAAACAAAACAGAAGTTGAGGGGAAGGTGGAGGCTTGAAGCGATGCAAACTCGTTGAAAAGGGAATGTCACTGGAGCCAACATTTCGACAATCATCGTCAAGGCAGCAACTGGAGGCATCAACTGGAGCTAAAAGTAGCGAATTTTCACCGTAGTCAGTTCTGCATGGGGACGTATGCGTACTTGCGCTCGCCGGTGTTGTGCCTCTCGACTTCTTTTTGTTATCGAATTACATGTAAAATAACCCGCAGTTCTTCGTGCGAAAACCGCGAAGTAAGGTTATAAGTAGAGACCGGATTTTAGGCAAATGCCTATTTTGTTCCTCGCGCTCCTATCGCGCCATTTTGATATATGAGCGTAAATTAGAGGTTAAGAAGGGCTTTTATAGTGTTTTTATAGTGCCTATAAATGCCTATTTTTGGCGTTCGTGCCTAAATGCTTACAAATGCCCATAAATGCCTATTTTTCAAATATGCGCTTATATGAACGCTATTTAGCCTCGATTTTTTATCCCGGGTGCTGCTTGAGACCGTTATTCATGTTATCGCGTAAGATTGACCGTTAGGAACTATGGGGTTCAACCTAGTCCTCTAGTTCAACCAACAACAGCTAGCAGAAGTGAAGCGGGACACGCCGGCGAGCATCCGCCGCCGCGCCGACATGGCCCCATCGGTTGGCGAATGCGAAGAGCCGTCAGCGGAAAGGAGGGTAAAGAGCAAAAAAAGAAAGAAAAATGTGATGCGCGCGCAGCTTTTCTTTTGTTTGTAATTTACTCTTAAAGGTGTTCCACCGCGGCAGCGTAGCCAGAAATTTTTTAGGGGGGGGGTGGACAACCATACTTTATATATGTTCGTGCATGCGTTTGTATGTGCGTGTATACATGCACGCAAAGCTGAAACGTTTAGGGGGAGGGGGACGTTGAACACCCCCCTTCCCTTCCTGGCTACGCCAGTGGTTCACTGCCAGGGGAGAAATTGGCTTTACGCAATTTGACCCGGCCAGTGGGAGGAATCCCTCCCTTCTGGTCTTTTAGCAATCTGCTCCTGCTCTGCACTTCTCAGTCATGCCGGAATGATACTGAGGAGTGTGTTGAATCGACATTGGACGCTTGACTCATCGTGCAGAACACGGGCGCACCGTGCGGGACAATTGTACGGCTATGTTCAACTGTTGGCGCCTTTGTGTCATCTTAAGCAATAACATTTTTGTTTTCCTGTCGTAGATAAAGGTCGTGCACGTCTTCATTTGAAATTACTTGCATTTATGTGAAAATTTATTGTGCCTATATTTACAATTTTGGAAGCCTAAAACATTGTTCTGCCTGCCTATTTTTGGCGCCTAAAACGAGCTTTTTTAGTGCCTAAAAATCCGGCCTCTAGTTATGAGTCATGCCGCTGTGAAAGAATCGGGATTCATTTGAGCCAAATGGGCACTATTACGCATATTATGTATAGAAGTAAATGAGGGTTTATCATCACACACCCGTAGGAAAGCGGTCACCACAATTTAACCTAACCCGTGACCTAGAAACCAGCAGCACAACTCCATAGGCGTGAGTTACCTGGCAGGCCGTTGCATAGGGAAGTCTCAAAGCCCAGTGCGCAATGCCGTTCGGAAAGCTCACGACCAGAGCGTTTCAAGAAGCACTGTCTGTATAACGACAGGAATAAAGGTATACCGTAGCAAAACTATCCTTGAGATTGTCATCGAAAACGTATTTCAATGTGCAAACATTCGAAATCTTACATGTTACGAAGATGAGATTCCATTACTTTCATTTTAAGAAATGCCTAAAAAAAATGTGAGAAAAGAGAGTGTCTTGTCATGAAGAATATATCTGTAATAAGGGAAGATGACGGCTATTTTTCTAAAAAAAATCTTATCTACATGATGCCATTTTTACTGGTACGCAATGGACATAACCATCCCTACTTCCTGTGCTTGTGCACATGTGTCTGCGCCATAGAATTCCTAACGTACGTCTCATCAGCTATAACTGCCAATCAACCCGCGCACTATAGTTTTCGCAGATAACGTTGTGTAATAATTAATGACCATCTCTCAACTCAGCATGCCGAGTCCATACACATGCGTTCTTAAAAAACTAAAATCTGCACATAATATAGCTAACGGACCGTGAGGACCGTTAGCTGTATAGTTGCGAATACGTGTAAGCCCGGGCTTCCACGTGTGGGCTTGCGTGTGGGCTTGACATACGAGTAAGTGGGACGATTGCATTTTTGAGTGCGACATCTTAGCAAAGGAGTGCTTTCTACCCCACTCCACGCATGCAACGAATCTGTACGCCCTATACCTTTTTGTCGAGGGACTAGGACTGTGCCCGCCGGGCGGTGCCTCAGTCGCTTTGACTTTCTACTGAGAGCACGCAGCGGGTCACAGCTTCGACACGGCGCTGTGGTGTCGTGCTTTGGGTTCGCGCTAAGAAAGGAAAAAAGTAAACATTAGGTCATCCAAATTAAACCAGGGGCTTCACTATAACGTCCCTCGTAACCTGCAGTGGTTTTGGCATGTAAAGCCCTATAATTTAATTTATAACGCCGAAATTGTGCATTCCAAAATGTAAGTTCGACCTATATAAGCATAAAAAGAAGCGCAAGCAAGCGAGGAAATACGTGTCTGCGAGCCTCGGATGCTTGGTCGGCACAAACGGAAGATTTACCTCCAGGTATTAAAAACGCAATACAGATGAGCAAATATACGCCTGAAAGGTTTAGAAGCCTGGTTGGCGAAGACGCTAGCGTTGTTGGACAAGAGAAGTGTGAGGCGCAGGTGGCATTGCGGGAGCACAAACATCGTTCTTACACGTGCGCAGCGTTTTGCGTGCATATATGTGAGCTAACGTTCTCAGCTGAGATCCTTGCGTAAAGTGCATATGTTATTCTTCATAAGGCGCCGCATACGTGCAAACTTTTTTTCCCTGGCAAAGTCGACACACAAATTTGAGACTTGCATAGTCTAAAAAATGTACGCAATTCGGCAGTGAGATCATATTTTCTTCTTGGGCAATAGCGCCTATAAACGAATACTTCCCACATGTCTATTTACTACACTGAGTTAGTTGCAAATAGTGTAATTAAGTTGCTTGTATCACATAATTAAGGTAACGGACATAGTTATGTTTGAGAGTGCTGTCGGATAACCGTATAGATTGCCGTTGGGGTAATAAATATACGTCAGTTTTTGCAATGAAACGCGAGCGATAGAAGCGATCATGCCGAAACAACCATTTTAGCATTTAAAGAAAGGCACTGCAGACGAGCATCATTGAATTCTCGGAGCGCAAGATTCAGCGAAAGCCACAACGTGTCTGAACTATATAGTAATGGAGAGGATCCGTTGGAAATTTCGATCACGCAATGAAAGTTGCAAGGCGCCGTCAAGGGTGAGCTTTACCGAAATAATTTTTTCTCATCGACTCGTAACTGGACAAGTTAGAAGAAACTACCCTGTTAACAGTTCCCCAGGAGACGAGCTCTCTGCCAAAGCGGACCCAGTCTAAAACGTCCGCAATCGGCGTACTACCCCCCGTTCTCACGACAGTCGGTGACGAGGGAGCGCGTTGTATTCACGTCAGGAGCATATGGTGAAGTCGGCCTATGAGGCGAAAGCGTAGCGCTTGCATAGTGAGAGGAAAAGGATATCTGTTTTTAAGAGGCAGAAGATGGTGACCGAACGGAAGTAATATAAACGAAGACAAACCTAAAACGAGTGACGTCATGCCCTCAGTAAAGATACGTGCGCACGGTATCTGGCGCGATTATTCCAAATAGGTCGCGAAGCTTCAGGCGAAAAACGGTTCAGAACCTATTGCCAACGACACCAGCAAGGGGAATTATGGGTGCTGCGATTGAAGTGCGACTATGTTTGGAGGGAACAAACACTAATAGCGAAAAACCAAGTTTTATTCAAACGTATAGCAATCTTTATGTTTTACAAATTACATTTATTTCCCGAACAATATTATGTAGGCGCAATGTGCCAAGAATGTACGACAGTGTTTAATTCTTACGAAAAACATTTTCTTAGCACCCCCTGAAGAGAGGCACACGTCATTGTCATTCAGTGCAGTTCTTGCGGTGCATGGAAAGGCGCGCTCGTAAGTTCGTCTGCGGCGACACACCCCCTCAGGTGTTCTGGTGTTTCGCACTTGCATGCGTTCTGTGAATTATTGTGGTGAGAATTTGATTTTGGTGTGCACGCAGTTGCGAGGTGCGTTTCATCGTTGGTGAACTTGTTGGCTACGGTGTTGAACGGGCAACGGGACAACGCGGCTGACATTTCACGCCGAACGCTTTCCTCGGTACTCGCGGATACGATGTGGTGTTCCAAGGATGCAATAGCAACACGCGTACGCCTGGCGAGCCCTCTCTTCTAGATAAGACAGCGGGGCAACGGTTCGGAGTAGTGTGCTTGCTGGATTTTCATGGACCAGTATTCCTGCTGCCCGGCTTCCTCCGTGAACACGCGGTGCCTACTATATTTCCTGTTATCGGTGAGCAGATCGCTAAGTTATCTGTCCCGCTACAATCACTACATTTCGCATGTCTTGATACGTTACACGTAAGGTTAATTTATCGGAACAAAAGGCAAAACATAGTGCACGTAGTGTACGCACTTTTTGTACTTATTATGACATTTGTTGCTCATTGTGTAGGGTGTGTTAAATTGCGTTATTGCGATCATTGAATAAAACTGAACTATCATTATTTTGTCGTGACCAGGCGTCATTTCTTCTCGTTAGGACTGAAGGACACATGCAATGCGCTCTTAAGTCCCCTGCGCATGTGCGAAGCAAATAAGCAACGCTACAAACATGAGAGGTACGCTGTTGCCTACTTTATTCACGCCGTGGAAGATTACACGAACGCAGAATAAAAGCTCAGAGAATAAAATTTCCTGGTAAAACCAAGGCGAATTACACGACGGTACACTTAAACACCGCTGTTTAGTCACGGGTCGATATTAGTTTAGCTAGCGTTGGCTTCAAGCGCATTCGCCAAGGGCTTGTCGGCTCGCCGTAGCGCGAGTCCTTAGCGATCAGGGGCCTAAGAAAAATATTTTGAGGTCAAATTTCGCGCTAGTGCCAACAAAATGACGTCACTTTTTTACCGGATATTGCGTCACATCCGTTTTATTTTTTTGTTCCGCCGGAAGTGTTCCCTCCTCACACAGATGGCGCTAAGCCCCATGAGCAGCTGATGAGCAGCCATTTTCTGAACTTATAGGCTTCTATGGAAGCTTCGCTACCATGATTATTCCGTTCAGTCAGCCTGGACTTGAAGGCTTTACACGCAAGAAAAGTGGAAATAACGGCTATGGCGTAATATTGCGCTCTCTTATTTCGATTGATTATTTTCATAGGCGACGAGGCTTCGCAACACCTTGTTACGCGCGGTTCCGTGCTATTATTTTGCAGGCATTTGCAGACATCAGTGAGTAACGAATGAATCAAATAAAAACGTTCACTTTAATGAAGGCAGCTTCTGGACAGGTTGTAAAGAGAGTGGTAGCTCATACGCTTCATTGACAGCCTGTCAATTATGGGCAGAATGTGAACATCGTCCGACAACCTTCTATTTACAGAAGGATGCACAGTTGGGCGAGTAGGTAATGGAAAACGATGGCAAGATACAGCGCGGAATTGATAACGCGCGCCCAAGAAAGATGAAATAACACAGTGCGAAGGCTGACCAAGTACATCCGGTCATGGAAACGACCAAAGCAGTGAGCTCTGAGGCACTCCCGGAAGAACATGGCCTGTCTCCGTCATTCTTCCGAAAAGAAACAGCGCTCATCCTGCGTTATTTTGTGTTATTTCCTCTTTCTTGTATCCGCGTTATAAATTCTGCGCCGTATCTTGCCAATCTTGTATTGATCCCAAACGTATGTCTGCGTTCACTACAGTTTCGTAAGGGGGAAGTTTCTCTTTACACTATCTTGCAAGGATTGCGGATGACGTCTTTTTATTTTATTTTGTGTCATTTAGAGGTTAACTAAGGACGGAAAATAATAACAATAATGATAATATTTAGGTTCTTACGATTATGAGGCACGCCGTAGTGAAGAGCTGCGGAAATTGAGGCCATCTGGTGTTCTTTAAGGGCATCGCACAGTACATGGGCCTCTAGATGCGTCTAGCATTTCGCTCCATCGAAATGCGACCGCCGCGGCTGGGATCGAAACCCGCGACTTTTCGGTCAGAAGCCGAGCATCGTAACCGCTGTGCCCCCGAAGCGGACCGAGGACGGAAAACAGGCAGCCTAGAACTCTACATACAGTGAAACCTCGGTGATAGACCACAGCTCATACGAATTTCGGGGTGATACGAATTTTTCGTTGGTCCCGGCCAAGGCCCATTGGCCTGCAATGTAATGGAGTACGGTTGTTGCGAACCGATTTTCACCCAGCGACGTTTGATACGAACGTACGCTACCGCCCAGATACGAGGAGGTGCTGTCCGCGCTGTCGCGGAAGACGCGCCAAGCACGTGCGAGCGCGGGAACGCAAGAGTGGGCATGCACGCCGCACCGCCAAATCGTCAGAATCACGGTGTAAGAAAAACACTTTTCTTACGGTCAGAATAAACCTTCAGAGACGCGTCACGGCCTCCGAGATTGTGTCCGCGAATCTTTGAGGCTCTTATGTGCCTTCGTGTGCCTTCGCGTTTAGATTACAGAGGACATTAGCGCCATGTTTCTTTTTCTAACGCGTCGACGCGGGCTGCTGTCGTTGTACTGTGTTTACACGTGCCTGCCTCGTGCGTCAGACATCCTACGAAAGGTGGACGAGGACCGAAAGAGGCGAGGACGGTCTTGGCGAAGGAGTCAGGCCTCACAACGTCAACATGCGCGACCGTTGAGGTCGCACTTGCGCGGACACGGCCGTAAATGTCCCAAGAAACATCCCCAACATCTCCGCAATAGCAAAATCGTAACACAGGACCGTGGCTCTGTAAATTTGTGGCCTTGATCCATCGCGTCAAAGCGCTTCGTTCGTTAGTTTCGCTGCAGTACTATAGTGTCATGCAAAAAAGCATACTAAAATTTGGAAGGGGCTACTGCTGTCGCGGGTCACAATGCACCATGTTCATTAATTAAATACGTGCGTATGAGCCGTATATTTACGAGGGCTGGTATGATTGCCGACATCTAAAATCTTAACTGACAATCATTCAGGGTTCTTCCTGACGTTGTTGCGGCTCTGAAAAGCAATAAATGAAAATGTACACCAGCTTTCTTTTGTCGCATGCTAATTTTCCATGCTTTATGGTGATACGAATTTCAGTTGATACGAATATTTTTGGTAGCCCCGTGAGATTCGTATCACCGAGGTTTCACTGTATTATAATAAGCAATAAGTTAAAGAAGAAAGACGGTCAAGTGCTTGCAAAACTTGCACTGCGTGCCTAGCTAGATATCACACTAAGAACATGCAGTTAGCTCAGCAAATGCTGCTTCTCCATTCAGCTTAGCATACTGAATGTCGTCAAGTTTAATCCCGCAGTGTTTTAAAAATCACCGCCATATCCACGAAGTGAATGATATTAGAGGAGCTTGCTCGGAGGTCATCGGGTAACCCGAGAAACGTCCGTACGCATTCCTCTACCATCATATATAGACGTGACAACGTTGTGCAGCTGTGGCCGAACGTGTGGTCGAGGAAATCGCGCTTGAAGCGCGCGTCGGCACCGCCAACCTCAGGTAGCGACCGCTTTTGATGCTTAGCCGCGGCATCCCGCGCCCGCACTTTTTCGGGGTTCTCTTGCCGCCGCTTCCGTGCTGCTTCTGCTTCGCGAGCTCTCCCCGCAGGGTCCGCTTGACGGCGCGCCCGCTTCTCTTCTGCTTCGCTGGCCCGCAGCTCCGGGTTTGCTTGACGGCGAACCCTCTTCCCTTCGGCCTCCCGGGCTCTCACCGCAGGGTCTTGGCGGCGAGCCCGAGCTGCAGCTGCGTTGCGAGCCCGCCGCGCTGCTGCCTTGGCTGGGGTGCTCATGCAGCGGAGCGGCAACGATGAGTGTTCACTGAGTGAGCTTCGGCGAAGAGAAAGGAAGCGCGCCAAACACGAGCGCCAAACAAGAGGCGCGGCCCTCAAGGTCCCCTATCTAACTAGCGCACGCGCCGAGGGGGGTGTGCGCCGGTGCGCCGCCTTGAGCGGCAACGCGCCATGTAGTGAGCATTCTTGAAATCACCGGAGAGAGAGCAGCTGCGCCTATCAACTTTTGGCGGGACCAATGAGAACTAGTGTACACGCCGCCGACGGACAAGGCGCGAGCATAAGCGCTGAACAGCGCGCCAAAGCCGCGATTCCCTCAAGCGATGCTCTTTCCGCATCTTTGCCTGGGGCCAAACTCGCTTTCCATGCATGGATGTCCACTGCGCTCCACCAGCCTAACTTGCCCGTAATGGATGTGGCGGAGACGTGGCAGCGAGCGCATTACTACCGCCGCCGCACGCTCACGCATCTTTGTAACCCCGAAGGACGTTATCGTAAACCAATAAGCAAATTACGCAGGGCAGAGGCAGTTCTCCGCCGCGCTCAAACTGGTACGCTGCTCTCACCAGCCAGTCTTCACCATATCAACCGGGAGACCTATTCGAGTCCCCAATGTCCAGCTTGTCCGTCTAAAGGTACAGCCGAACATCTTCTATGGTCGTGCCCGGCGTTTCAGGCCGTGCGGGAGAGGGCGCTTCGTTCCCTCGGTGCACAAAGACCTCAGACACTACGTTACTGGACCGATCCTCCTCTAGACCTTGGACCAACCGCTGTTCAGAGATATTGGCAGTCTTTCGTGGAGTTCTTCCAGGAACCACAGGGGCTTGCCGGTACTTCCCCGAAAGCACGACAGGGCCAACAGACATCAATGAAAACTGGGGTCCCCCCCCCCTCCCCGACCACCTTAATCCCTATTCCCTAAATTTCTGCAGCAAGGCTTAAGCCTACTTAAGGCAGATATAAAGAAGTACTTAAAAAATGTCAAGAAAACGTCATTGTAATCTGGTAAGCGTTCGGTGCGTCCTAAAACGTTCGTCCAAGTAGTACCACGCGAGCAGAGATTTCTCGCGTTCAGTGAAAGCACATCTGTAATCTTCTCGAAGTCTGTTTATATGTTTATATTGAGAGCCGTAAGGGTTCGTAAGACAAACAGCTTAGCGCGCCTTTTAAAACTGAATAATTTATTCAAACAGAGCACGTAAACAATGCGACGCACGGTTTAGATATGGTCATTTTAGAAGGTGGAAATGATATGGAAAAGAGTGCAAATATTTCGCTCCAATCTATACACATCGTCAAATACACTGCCTGCCGGTTTTACAATTTGTGGAGAAGCGAACTCAAAGCAAAAATGTATCTGGAACTCGCCGTTCGAATTTTCTATGCAATACGAAAAAAGAAAAGAAGGAAATACCTAATCACCGGTGCACGTCTGTAAATTCCGTCCTTAGGCGCATCAACAAGGTCATTGAAAATGAAGGGAACATTCACGGAACTAAAGCAAGGCTTTGCTGGTTGAGGAGCTTAGCTGCTCGCGGCATTCAGGATATTCTGCTCTTTATTTTATTTTCTTTCTCTTTCCTTGAAAAGGTGAATCCAAGTAATGGAGAAGAGCAAAATATATTATCAACGTCATGAATTGGGCTGGTTGGTACATGCTGCTTTTTTAACGGAGAAACAGCGCTAGAACAGGACGAAGACGAGAGGACACAAACACGGCGCTGTGTTTGTGTCCTCTCGTCTTCGTCCTGTTCTAGCGCTGTTTCTCCGTTAAAAAAGCAAAACGCAGTATTGCGAAACTCAAATTACGGGTCGTTTCACCGTACACAACAAAATAAAACAATAGTTTCATCCCCCTGAGAGATCGTAGATTTAGCCACGCACCTTTACCAGGCAGGGTTCAAGAAAAAAGTAAACGCACGACGGTTTTACTATATGGTGTCAAGGAGCGCCCAGAAAAGTTTATATTCCGGCGCTTTTATGACTATACGATCATGATGGAGGCGTGCTTGCGTGCGTGGGTGTTCTGCGAGTGTGTCGATCCGTGTTAAAGGAAGTAGAAGCAAAATTTCTCTTTGAGATCTCCTGTAAGAGGCTCGCCATGGCGCACTGCGAAACACTGACACATTTTCAAGACCACATTACCGAGTCCGCCTATCGATGAACTCTGTACAAGGATCGGTGCGCATACGCGAGGTTCAGTTGCAGGCGTTCGAAGCCCAGCTGTGTTCATATTAAAAATGTGTTACGGCTCCTTGGTGCGCTTTTCAGCCAAGTTTGAACGACAAGGTAGCCGGGTCTCACATGCGTCAGTGCATGTGGCAGAGAAGAAACTAAAATGGAACGGAGTGATCTTTTTTTTTTCCTTTCCAGTCTACGTAGGCGGCGTCAAGGACCATTTGCGCCACGCACACACATTCTTTGTGGGACGTACAGTCTCAGAGCCCGTGATCTGCGCCAAGCATGGCTACAAGAAAGGTCACAGTTCAACACAGCGATGAGGGAAGTGAAATAAGGAAATAAGGTGCGATATCATCGGCGCCATTTATTACTTGCCAAAAGCTTTTTCGACTAGCTTGTTCATCACGAATTTTGCAAAAAAGCATTGAGTGCAGCGCATTACCAGGGAGAGAGAATGACGAAAAATTCAAAGGTTTTGTGTGTTCGTGTTCTTTTGCGCATCCGTGCGTTGCACTTTTTTTTTTTTTGAAGCATTAATACCTTTAGGAGCACTAAATCAAAGATTTAGTGCTCAGTATACTGAGCACTAAATCTTTGATTTAACCCTAACAAAAACTTCATATTCAGTGTGGGAGAGTTTGTTTGAATACAGCAGAACACTGTCAAGCCCTCTGTCCTTGTTCGCGTGCGCTTGGCAGTGTTCTGTTGTGCAGAACTAACTCGCCCAAAAGTCGGTGCTCTTGAAATTTATGTATTTGAATATCATGGCTATGTGGGAATTTATCGACCTACCCATACAACGTGAATACTGTACTTCTGGCGGACAAAGGGAGTTCTAAACAGTGAGCTGAAGATTTACATGTGCTAATCGGATGCTTATGTGTTTAGCTCTTCAACGCAGCTGCAGACTTCGTGGCGCGTTTGCTTCTGTAGTGTGCTAGTTACTGGCGCAAATATTTCAGAAATCAATCGCCCCGATAACCCATGAAACAATGATGCATGTTTCCATAAAGTCAACTCTGTAATTGGTAAGCATCGTCTCTTCTCCTGACACCTGGCAACATACAGCCTTCGCATTTCTTGTAGGCAGGTTAACATTGATGTTAGTGTTAATGGGCGATGTTAATGTTAATGGGCATTCCTCAAAAACGATGTGTTTTACTTTAGGAGTGCCGCAAGGAGGTATACTGGGACCTTTATTGTTTGATTTATATATTGATGATGGGTTTCTTGAAGGGCCAGTTGGTACATGATTCTGAGGGGAACAGCGCAAAAAAACGGGACGGAGAAAGATTGAACACACGACACAAGCGCTTGTGTCGTGTGTTCAATCTTTCTCCGTCCCGTTTTTTGCGCTGTTCCCCTCAAAATATTGATGATATTGTGAATATTCATGCTGACGCATTTTATGTTTAAATTTACCTTTACAAACGCTTTACAAATTAGTGCGTCTAAAAGAAAAGCGATTATTTTTCGTCCTAGCGGTAAAGTTGTACTGTGCTCTCAATCTTTTAGTTATTGCTCCAGTAACATAGAAATTGAGCTAGCTTTCAAAACTCTCGGTGCTTGGTTTGCAGAAAGGTTGCTGTGGGATGTGCATGTAAGTCACATGTGTTGTCTCACGATTTATTGGTCTCTGATGCCGTAATAATTACGTTTTCCCTCCTAGGGTAAGGTGGGGCAAAATGCCGCAAAAATCCGCAAATTCAACGTTAATTGGAATGACTGACGGTGCGGCATGCGATGTTTGCGGCACCACAGAAAACATCGACCACTTGCTGTGCCATTGCCCTCGATTTGCATCGGAGAGACAAGCACTCTCCAACGCACTGCATCGACTGGACGATCGGCCACTTTTCATGCAGCTGCTGCTAGAACAACGTCCCCATCTTTTGTGGGCCCACAAGGTAGAGAAAGCACTGTTGTGCTTTTTGAGGGCGACGGGCTTGTGCGCCTCTGACTTGTGGTGAAGTCCCGTACGCATTAGTGAATTCACTGCCTCCATTTTTTCTTCTCTCTCTCTCTCTCTCATCTTTCTACTCACCTTCCCCGATCCCCCAGTGTAGGGTGGCCAACCGGAAGTTCTTCTGGTTAACCTCCCTGCCTTCTCCCTTTCTGTTTCCTTCCTTCCTTCCGTTCGGTACCATAAAACAACAAAACAGGAACTTCTTCCGGATACAATGCATGCGGTACATAAATATGACCAGATTTCCCTTGTTCGAAAGTTTCAGAAAAAAAAAAAGAAGTAAGAAATGCCGCAAAATTTCTCATTTTGCACCAACCTGCGGGAAAAAAATGAAACGCAGCGTGGGGCAAGACGAGACGTGCCTAAAAATTTAAGCTCTTGCAGGAGAAGCCCTTCACGCACGCCATGTGCTCCCGCGCAGACTTTATGAACGCACTATTTACACTACACGCAGTGCATCCATAACAGAGCCTGCCGCTGTGGGCCTGCACAACAACCGCTTGGAGTTCAAGCCCCGCCAGAGTTCCTTTGAGCTCGATGAGCTGCTTTTTCTCGTTCGTCAGCTAAAACTCGTCGTTCCGATTCGAAGATGCATTTGTGAAGTGCTTGTTTATGAGAATCTTTCCATTCCCTTGAGGCGTCTCTGGAGAAGATCCTTCGGGACACCGAACAACTTCGCAGCAGCACCAACGGAGTAGTAATGGTGGCGATGATGACGATGGCGATGCCGATTATGATGATGGCCCAAAGAATATGGTCCCTTACCCAATCAAGGAAAGTGGCAGAGAATCGGGCGCATATAAATGATCTCAAGTTACATTAGAACTGATGACGTCAAATAAATGAATAATTCTTAAGAAATATCAATTTTAGGGTTCTTTTAGTGCAAGGGTCTCAAGCTCATCTTAGCTTGCGGGCCGCAGTCACGAAATTTTCTCCTTTACTGAACGTTTTCAAGTGGTCGACCAGCCTTCGCCAGAGTAATGCATTACCCTGACGAAGGTTGGTCCACCAACTGAAAACGTTCAGTAATGACGGTTTCAAGAAAGTTTCGTCATCCCTTCCTTACATATAATACGTCGGGTCCTATATATATATATATATATATATATATATATATATATATATATATATATATATATATATATATATATATATATATATATATATATATATATATATATATATATATATATATATATATATATATATTGTAGCGAAGCCTTTGAGTTGAGTAAGGGGTTGCGCTCTCTATAGCCTTCTAGTGGGTCGTCCTCTTGGGCTCTTCCCGCTCGCGCTCTGAGCTCGTGTTCTTGCTTGACTGTCGCCATTGAGCATCGTCGCCGACTGCCGTCTAATAAACACCTCAACAAATTGGTGGAGAGTGCTGTGCTCCCATTCGATGCCCCTGGAGCTAAGATCCCGTACCCTACCAACTACCATGCCTCAAGACCCTGCTCAGCAAACGCCTCCTCAAACAACGACCTCCTGCCCCGGTGTCCCCCGCATCCGCGACCCCCCTATCTTCACCGGCGCGGATGGGACCGACGTTGAGGACTGGCTTGCGATGTACGAGCGTGTGAGCGTACCCCATAAATGGGACAAGGCAGGCAAACTCAGCAACTTGGTTTTCTACCTCGCGGGTGTGGCGGGCCTGTGGTACAACAACCACGCCACCGATTTCCCCACGTGGTCTGCTTTCAAGACCGCCATCATCGACGTGTTTGGCCGCCCTGCCCTTCGTAAACTGCAAGCCGAACAACGTTTACGCGAACGAGCTCAGCAGACCGGTGAGTCCTTTACGAGCTACATAGAAGATGTCCTAGACTTGTGCAAGAAAGCCGACGCAGCTATGCCTGAGCCTGACAAGATCCGCAACGTTATGAAAGGCATCGACGACGACGCCTTCACTATGCTGCTCGCCAAGAACCCTCGTACTGTGGCCGAGGTGATCACGCTCTGCCAAAGCTACGAGGAGCTGCGCCGGCAGCGGTTGCTGACCCGTCGACCTGCATCACGCGACGCCGATCTCGCTGGCTTGTCGGCCATTTCTGATCAGTCCGCCTTGCTAGCCGAGATCAAGTCCTTTGTGCGCGAGGAAATTGCCCGCCAGTTCTCCCTACTGGCCTTCCCTCAGCAGCAGCATGTTGAACAGCCATCGACCACGCTGCTGCCTCCCTTACGCCGCGCTATTCAGCAGGAAATCGCGGAGGTCATGCCGGAATACCACCAGCCCCCTCCGGCGCCTGCACCGCTCAGTTACGCGCAAGTTGTAGCCAGGTCACCCCAAGCGATCTCTGTGGCTGCCCCACTTACTTACGCCGAAGCCATCGCCAGACCTCAGGCTTTTGAAGTGAGTGTGCCGGCTGCGTTTGCCGACGTCATACCTGGGCCACCAATGCAGCCCATCATGCAGTCGTATCAGCAGACGCCTCGTCCACCGCGTCCTGCGTCATGGATGGGACCTACCCCGACGAATCGATGGCGCACTTCTGACAACCGCCCGATCTGCTTCGCGTGCGGTTGTGCCGGTCATGTTGCCCGCTATTGCAATCGCGTGCAGCCGCCTCGTGTCGGCTCAACCATCACCAGCCAGTCAAGCCGCCCGTATTACGCTTCACCGCCGCCTATGTCACCGTCGTCTCGCTCAGCTCCATCTACACGCCGTTCGCCGTCCCCACGACGCCGATCACTGTCACCGATGCGGCCACGTCCGGTCCCACGTGACCAGGAAAACTAGTCGTCGCAGTCCACGAGGCAAGGGCTGCGACGCTGTCGAACTGCGAAAGCCCTCAGAGAAGCCCATCGAACGTGTTAGACGTGTTTGTGGACGGTGTTCGCGCATCTGCCCTTATCGACACTGGAGCCGCCGTATCCGTTATTGACGCCAAACTTAGCCGATTACTGCGAAAAGTGACGACGCCACTTCCCGGGCTCTCCCTCCGTACAGCCAGCGCACAAAGTATTCACCCTACAGCGGTGTGCACAGCCCGCGTCATGATTAACGATGCTCTGTACGCCGTCGAATTGATCATAATTCCAGCATGCTCTCACGACGTCATCCTAGGATGGGATTTTCTCTCCCACCACGACGCCGTGATTCATTGCGCACCAGCCGAAATAGAGCTCTCACCATTCTCTGATCTGACGCCGGCTGACTGTCCATCGTCTGTGGGCAAGGTACTCGTCAAAGACGACACCACAGTGCCTGCAAACTCGTCAACGGCGGTGTCCGTCTACTGCGCCAGTCTCTCCGACACCGTTGCACTCCTCTCGCCACTTGACCGTGTTTGCACGAGGAAAGGCTTGCTGGTGCCTTTCGCGACCGTGCAAGTCACTCAGGGCAGCGCGTCAATTTTTGTTATCAACCCATCTCCGTACAGTGTTACGTTGGTGCGAGGAGAATGTCTCGGCAGCGTGGAACCCCTCGAAGACGCACAAGTTATGGACGAACCAGATGACACGCACTGCCCCAACTCCAGTACGCTCAGTGCTGTTACCACGTCTGGTTCATCGCCCGATGACGTATTCGCTTCTTCCATTGCTGACAACCTTACGCCAGTCCAGCGTTCCCAGCTTCTGGGTCTCTTGGAAGAATTTCGCGCTTCTTTCTGAGCTCGTGTTCTTGCTTGACTGTCGCCATTGAGCATCGTCGCCGACTGCCGTCTAATAAACACCTCAACAATATATATATATATATATATATATATATATATATATATATATATATATATATATATATATATATATATATATATATATATATATATATATATATATATATATATATATGTATGTATATATATATATAAGGAAAGAAGTGGAAATTTTAAGGGCTCGTTTTTCTTTGTTATGCACAATATTAATGAGCACTAACAGACAATAATGCCAAGGAAAGTATAGGGGAAGTTATTAGTGGTAAATGTAATGTAAATGTAAAGAAAGAAAAGTGGACTCAAACGTGCTGCGGGCAGGGACCAAACCTGCGACCTTCGAATAACGCGTCCGATGCTTACCGACTGAGCTACCGCGGCGGCCATCCCCCCGTCCACTTTATGGGGTATATATGTGTATTTAAACGTGGGAGCGTCAGTCAGCGCCGCCAGTAGCCATGACGGCGAGTGTGGAACACTCTTTTTCTGCCTGTTGGCGTCACGTAGCACGTAAACTTATTACGAGCTGGCAGCTGACTCGTAATCCCTCGCATACTACCTGAAAGCATCAAGTCTGCCAGAATGAGACCCTCGCTATGAATGAAGGAAAGAAGTGGAAATTTTAAGGGCTCGTTTTTCTTTGTTATATACAATAATAATGAGCACTTACAGACAATTATATATATATATATATATATATATATATATATATATATATATATATATATATATATATATATATATATATATATATATACACAGTGCTGGGCAGTATCGAAGATACATGTATCTTATATACTCTCTGGGTATCTTGTATCTGTATCGCGATACGTCTCGCAAGACCTGCGTCAGTGTTTGTATTTACGATACATTGAAGAATGTATTGTGCATCTTAAGGTACAAGATACTGCGACCGCACCACCGCCGTGCGAAACCATAAACGTTAGCTGAGCTCCGCTTCTCTAGCTGCCACTGCTGCCACTAAGTCACCAGAACAAAACTAAAGGCAGTGACATTATTTTGTCTTTCCACCAAATTTTTCTAGCAAGGATAAGCGATGAGTTCGGAGCGTCCCTATTGGTTGAGCAGATTTACGTGGTGGCACTCGCGTCGGCTCGACAGACAAGCGCGCTAACGTCTACGCCCAGTTGAACTTTTTGTTTTATCGTTTTTTCTTGTTATTTTTAGTTGTGGTTAGTGCTGTGACACTTGGCATTTAGCCACTGCCCTGTGCCGCGTACTGCAGTGCGTGTGGCGCCTTTCGCACAGATTCTGATGCCGCTGTAGTGTCATTTTCGAAGGTTTTCTTGCTTGGTGCTTCGTTACGAAGTCTGAAGAATGCAACAAATGTAGGTTGCTTTGCGTCTCATGGGTTTCACACATCAGTGATTTGAAGGATCTCGTGGATGTAAGTTTGACTTACATGCAAATAAGATTCTAACAGCTATATAAGCACCACCGGTACCGATGCTTGATCTAACAAAACAAGCATTCATCTACTCGTAACAGACGCTATCTTAATTGGTGGACGTCTCTTTTTTTAATATTATTCAAAGAGTTTTTAAAATCATAATCTGATTGTTGGCACAAGTTCCTTCTTAGCTGTCCTCTTTTTCCACCCCATACATTACTTATGTCGCTCTGTATTTTTTTTCGGTCTACCTACTGCAATATGCCCTTAACGTGCTGCCAAGGTATGCTCTCTGCTTTATTCTTACTTTCAACTGCCTGCGTCATTTCTGCTACTATTTACATACTTATATTCCACTTGAATTCACTGTTATGTAAAGGCGATCTTGAGAACAAATATACACGTATAACAAAATCCGAGCGCGCCTGGAGTATACAGTAACGAAAATTCTTACTACTAAGTAACATAGTGAAATTGAGTCTGCATTATAATAACGTCAATTATTAGGAGCCATCTTAAATATGTTAGCAAAAGTATTCGAGAAACATTGTTATAACCAAATGCTCCGTTTTTCTTATGGGGAAAACGGTGCATTATTTCTCATGAGGAAACGTTTTTCTGATGAGGAACCGCTTTTCTGTTTTGCTTATATATATTTGTTTTCCTTGTTTAGGCCTCTCTAATTTATTTTACTGTTACTAACCATCTGATAATCGGACCTATAAGAGGCAATAGTGTGAATAGCGGCGCTGCCCTTCGGTGCTTTGTACAGCTGTACAGTACGTCTGCAACGTTTCTGCGCTGTACATGTGCTTCGTGTCGACGTACACCTGTCCGGTGATCCATTATTGCGAAAACCGTAATACGTTTACGGGCAAGGTAGAACTCCACAACGGTATTTGCGCCATCGTGCGGAGGCTTCTTGTTGAAGTTGTTATCATTAGATGGTAACCCGCTCGCTGGTAGGCAAGCAGAGCAGCGATTCCCATCAATTACAAAAGCGACAAGCAAAAAGCGCTCTCGGCGAAGTGTGTAAAGAGCTGCAATGTTAAGCAGCTAAAGCAACGCCGATAAGTTGTTTTGGAATGACACTAATATACCTTGAGCAAGAAGTACAAAACTTTTGAGATACTAATAGATGTTTTATTCAAATGAAACAAAATTGATCGCAGTAAATTAATTTTCAAGCGAACATTTTTGTGCATAGGCATTTAGTGCTACATTATATAGAAATATATTAACAAGCTTGAGAATGTATCGAAGTATCTTAGGATACAATTGGAATGTATCGTATCGGATATAATCGCTGTTGTAGTATCTTGTATCTGTATCTCAAATACTTCTTGCCTGAGTATCTTGTATCGTATCGCGATACAATTTCAAAGTATCTTTGCCCAGCCCTGTAATGTATATATACCGGATGTCCCAGTTATATTTAGCCAAGGGTTAAAAAATATACAATATTAGAGGCAGGCGAGTGAAATCAGTAGTAAATTCCTGACAGTTACCTTGCGCACTACAGAGAGTTTTTTGTTTTGCAGTTCATTAATTTGTTAACTAGGACTATTTAACTAAATTGCTAAATATTGACTTTAGGTGAGAAATGCGACTTGCAAAGTTCGAGAGCGTCTTCGGAAAGCCCCATTGGATGATTTGCGATAAACAAAGCCTCACGTATACCATATTTTCCAAGCTGCAAAGAAAGCACGCGAAATACAAAAAGAACACCGTGACTAGCGCATTCGTGCGGCAGCAAACCTGCTGCTCTCAGTCCTGGTTTGAGCGAACGAAATCAGCTGCAACCGCGACTCGCCGGCTCCGTTGCAGCAATAGGCCGATAAGTTAACCGTGTTTTCTTGGCCCGCACTAGCTACAACTTGCACCGTCACACGTGCCAAGTGGCGGATGCGGGCCAAGAAACCACCGCCAATTATCGTAAAATTGGCGGTAGTTTCGTTTTTTCGTTTCTTTCCTTTCGTTTTTGCCCTCCTTATTTCGTTTTTGCCATTTCGGTAGTTACTCAGAACCGGTTTTTTCTCCATAGCTGCCGTCCAGTAAATCCTCTCCGCCTCTCTGACTTTTCGCTTAACGCTCTTTGTTGCCATATTTCTTACACTACCAGCCGTATATTTACTAGTGAGCCTCCTAGTTCTTTTTCTCCATTGTGTGTCCACGCTCTTCCTATACAAATAACGGAACACCTTCTCTGCCCATTCACTCTCTTTCATATTCCTTCGCCTCTCTTCGAACCTTACTTTGCTCTGAGCTTCCCTCGCCTCAAAACTTGCCCATCCCATATTGCCTTTTACAGCCTCTTTTGTTGTTACCTTTCGGGTGTAACCTAGCGCTTCTAACCCTTCCAATTGATTTCCTCCTTCGTCTACAATATGTTGTTGCACTCTGGCAGATTTCCTACCTAGCGCCTTTATGTGGCTCCAAAATATCCTAGGCACGGCCTTCTCTTTTTTTTTTTGTGAATCTATGTCACCCAGCGTTCACTTTTACTATTACTTTTATTGCGATAGCAATTATATGGACACTCTCGCCGGATTTTTGCCGTCGCCGCCATGTCCCGGATATGTATACGTATGTATACATATCCTTACGGTAACTTTACGGCAACACTGACGCCTTCAACTATTCGGCTCTTCCGCGTGCCACACGACTATGGAATAGCTTACCTAATACTACAGTCGTGGAAGCTGACTCAGACAAATTTCGGCAGTCCCTTAACGCGCATATCACCAGCAAACCATGTTCTGCCCAACTTATAGAGAATTATTAATGTTTTCAGGGGTCATTCAGTTGATTACGTAGTTACATGTGCGATACTTTCATGTTGTAGTCCCCCCTCCCACCTCCCTTATTCCATGGTATCCGCTGTATCACATGTATTTGTCTATGTATTTTATTGGGCACAAAATTATTCTATGTAACTTGTATTTCACTTTTGATGTTACTTTTTGTGCCTGGTTCCTGTATCATCGACCTTTTATAGCATTTTTATTGTACTACTTCCTTGTTTGACATGCTTTGCTCTTGCATATCTGTTTTGCTTACCTCATGCAAATTGGTTTATACCTTTTGTGTATGCAATTTCTGTTACGCCCCCCTTACCCAATGCCCACGTGGCCATGTAAGGTACTTTCAAATATATATATAAGTAAACGCCACAAATAAAGATGGTTCAGAAGAAAAAATTCCAAGGCGGTCGACCGCGTTTTCGAACCTGCGACCCCTTGCTCCGCAGCGCGCTGCCTTAGACAATTACGCCATGCGATGCCTCATTATTTTGTCTTGATTGCAGAATGTAACATTCAAACAAAAACAAATACATCCCCACTAAGCTTCAAGCTTAGTGTTATAGCTTAAACATAATATGCCACGTGCCACACATGCTTAAAGTGGTTTCAGATGACACATGTCGTCCATAACAATCAGTAGTTCATCATCGTAGCAAAGTTTTGCAAATTCTTCTCGCAACTTGCACATTTGTTCAATAAAATAAATACGAACTGGCCGATCATCTAAATCACAATGCCTAACTGCCTTGCGGCTTCGCCATATACTGTGCAAGCCATGGAGAAAGAACATATCGTCTTTTAAAAGTCCCGGTTCTATTGCTAAGAACCGAATCCCGCGTGGTGTAAGTGGCAATTCCTTATGAAGTGTTCTTTGGAGAACATCCCAAAATAAAAAGGCGTCCCAGCAATCGATAAAGACGTGCTCTATCGACTCTGGTTTTTGACAAGGTAAGCAATTGGATCCCCACGGTAAAAAGTCACCTCTTTGCTCTAGCCACGTTTTAACCGGAAGCGTATCAGTGTGTAACTTAAAAAAGAACGTTTTAACTCCGGCTGGTATGATAATTCTTTTAACTCTCTTCAAAATATCTTCTCCTTGTCCTCCACTATACATGGATCGATACAAAGGAACAGGAAAAACACTTTCAATCAAATCTCTCGTCAAACGCTTTCGAGTGACATTAGACCGATAATCCAAACTAAATCTGGCACTGAGAAATCGAAAAGCCAAAACAATTTCTCGCAGAAAGCTACTGACACCATGACAGAGCTCATCATTCGAAGTAACAATAAAGTTTGGCAAAGCTGATGCAACTCTGATTTGAAGGAATGTCCGTAAAAATGGGTCGCACTGGTTACGTAGAAAAAGAAACCTTGAAACAACTTGCCTCAAGAATAGGTGCGGTAAGGCCAATCCTCCTCTTTTTAGTCTTAAGAAAAGGTTGTTGCGGCTTGTCCGTTCATACTGGGACTGCCACACGAAAACTGCCAATAGCCTATGAATCCTCTGAATATTGATCCTGGTACATGGCAGTACTTGCAACAAGTAGACCAACCGCGATACCAAGAAGACGTTGCATATTGTCGCGCGTGCGAAGACATATATCACGTCCACCCCATTTCTTCGTCAGAACAGAGAGCTCTTTGGTTTTTTTCAGCCCACAGGTCATCGTTTTTTTACATTTGTCTAGTGGTCCATGCCTCATTAGTTCTCCAGGATACTAACGGCAGAATACAAACGCATGCGGCGTTGGGTGAAACGCACGGGACGCCACACGTGGCAAAATTAAAATTATGCGAGACGCGGGCCATGCTGCATCGTTGCGTACGCTGCGTTTACGTCGTATCGCTGGCGACACGCGCTAGCTTTCCATTTTGTGGTTGTAGCGCCACGCTACTCGTGGCCAGTCGGCCAGGAAAAAAGAAGAGCGTCCCGTGGCTCGCGGTGGCGCGAGCTAGTGGGAACGCTTTGGCTCTTGTAGGCTTATGCCACAGGAGGAAAGAAGCCACAAGTGAAATGTCGAGAAGGGACGGCAGAACCAGAATCACAGTATATATGTTACACAGTGACCAGAATCCTGAGGCTAAAATTACAGCGCAAACGCGCAAGACACCCACAAAGAAGCGAAAGGTACGACACGAGCACTGAATACAACTGCTTTATTCTTTCATACGACACTGCATATATAAGCCCAAGGCAACCTTACCGCACATGTGCACACAAAAATGGCTCTAAACGAAAACGTGTAACAAGGATGATAGTGTATTAGATACGCGAAGACATGAAACCATATTCAAATGGGTGCAAGGACAAAGAAGTAAAGCGGTAAGAACAAGTGCGTTTGCACTGCAATTTTAGCTTCAGGAATATGTACCAACTAGAGCCAAATGAAGTTTTATCTTATTGACCAGAATCGACGGCCACAGGGAACGCGAGCCGTGGCTTCACGTGCCACTGCCAAGTGCCGTCTTTATTTTGTTCCCTTGCGGTCGCGCGCTCTGCGGTTTTGTTTGCCGCCCAAAGGAAGGCGCTGCAGGGTCTTGGGACAACGCGAGTGCAAGAATCCGAGAGTGGCTTGCATTCTGCGCATGCGTCATGGCGGGTCGCAAATTTCTTGGGTCCCCAATTCTAAAACTGTCTAGTGTTTCGCCGGAGTTGGGATGTGCGCCTTCGACTTATACTTTGACATTTAGAGCGTGGTCGACCGTGCTCGCGCAATCATCTCTTGAGGGGGAGTTTTTTACGTCTTGTGCTTTCACCGCAAAGTTTGCGTTGAAGCTATAGACTGCACGAAGGTCACTTTGCCCGCTGCAGCGGCCGCGTTTGCGAAAGGAGTGATGTGTTAGCTAGAAGAGCCAAAATAAGGGTTAGTTGAACTAACCGCTGTGACAGTTCGCGCTCGTCTTATGTATACCTGCGTTCTTTTCGTGCGTCCTTCTTTGTGTTTGAGCAGCGCGCAGCAAGTTTCTAGCTCCTTGCCGTTCTTCCTGTGACATTCCAATTTCTTGCCATCGCATTCATTGCTTCGCCCTTGAGGCGAAACTGTGACTTTTTGCCTCGACCAATTCCTGTACAATGAATTTTTTCTCTCATGGAGGAAGGAAAACTAAGGAGAGGCCCTCGCTATCCGAGCTGCAGCGCAAAAAGTGTGGCGGAAGTCACGTGGTTTTTTCGCAACGGCTGCTGGGATTCTACGGGCACGCCGCCGGCTCGTGTACTCTGCTCCACCACCACAGAGCCGGCCACAGAGTTGCGAATATGCATTTTTATGCGATCGTTTCGTTTCGCGGATGACGCACGGTTTTCGAAGCCTACAGTGAGCGTCGGTCTTCACGATTGCGTGTTCAGTTCATTCAGCATGCAGACGCAAGTGGTTGTTTTCGAAGCCCGCTACAGCTTCTCCGCAAAGGCGTCACGCCGCAGCTTCCTTGTTAGCCTTTGGCACCGTGCTGTTGTGTCCCCTAGCGGTGAAATGCTACATTTCCGAGAAAAAAGAAACGACACCTCTTAATGTGGGAGACGGCGGTGACCCGTTCCCGCGCACGACGGTGCCAACGATTGCAAAGCACTGGCCCGGAGCGCTCAGCGAAGGTTCCAGCGTCAAGGGTCGAAAAGACGTGCCTGACCCAATATTGTTTCACTCAGTCAGGTGATTTGTAAAGCAACTTGGAGCGCTCGGGCTCGGATTTTTTACCTTTTGTACGCGGTAAGTTTATGTGAGCGAAAGTTATCTTCTATGCGGTCGTAGACGACCGACCCGTGCCACTGTAGGCTCGAGTGCCACGACGTTCGTGCAAACGTTAAGACACACACAGGCCGGGGATAATCTGAAGGCGCCGCATGCCCCTACGTAAGAAGACCAATTCAGATGTTGCTGTTAGATTACGTCGCGTAGAGTTACTGTATATGCTACCTTTAGGTAGCATATAGTGACTCTAAAATGCCGCGTGCCCTGAACTTAACGTTTCTCCTGGAAAAAAAAAAAGCGATCGAGCTGTCCGCCGCGACCATCCTGCCGAATTGCACCATTGCTTTCTTGCATTCAGCTGAATAAACATGAAGCACAAAGTTGGAAATTTATTGGACAATCTCCAGGGCGCAGTTATTGCGGTCTCTCACCAGGGCAGGGACGGCATCCTCGTGGAGGCGAACTACCAGCGGCGACGCCCGATTGAATCGTTCAAGTGCAAAGTGTTTTGAGCACACGCAAGCCGACTTCGCCGGTTCCCAGTCGCGTTGACCGGGTCTTATGGCTTCGATCCATAGCCTCCGACGATGGGGATCTTTGGGAAAGCTGTTTGAAAGCATGCAACAATACATACGCGCATTCGCATACATTAATAACAAATGGACAAACAGCCACGAAAAATTGAAACACCGCGCAACCACGACGTGCACAAAGAAGACGAAAAGACAAACACCAGCGCAATGATCGTGTCGTCTGCGTCGTCGTTGCGCTATGTTTTAATAGTCAAGGAGAGTCACCAACTGGCCCAGCTTTCCATTCCTCTACAGCATGTTCTACAGCCATGAATAAAGCAGAGGAACACTACGCTCACGCATGCAGTATCGTGCATTATGTTCTGAGAGCTAGCGCATGCGTTTACTTTCGATCATGCGTCAAATACAAAGCAAATGCAATACGTTTACGCGTGGAAGGTGACGCCCGGTTCCTTTCTTATCGCGCGCGAGCGGCACCTGGGCACACTGGAAGAAGGCATTGCCGCTCCTTTGTTCTTCCTTCGATACAATCACATGCTTCGTTCTTCGGCTCGTCTGTCAGCTCACGGCGCCTCGACGCTCTGCAGGCGCGACGTGATAGTCTGCTAGCCGCTAACGACGCATGCGTCAGCGAGTTAGCGTGCCCAACCTTGCGAGAAGGAGCCTTCTCTACCCTTCCCTACTTCCGGCTTCAAGAAATGTGACGTAACTGCCTCTCCTTATTTTATTCCTTCCTCCATGTTTTCTCTAAATATATTTCCCATATTTTGTTGACTTCGTCCTGCGGCCGCTGCTTCTTTTTTGCTTGTCTATGCTTCCTTGATGCTTCACGTCGTTTCTCGATCGCTTCCTGGATTTCCTTGTTCGACCAACTTTTTGGCTTCCGATTTCCTTTCTAGCAAACAGTTTTCTTCTCTTTGCCTATCTCTTTCGTCACTATTTGTTATTCGTTTGTCATTTAAATACGAGCTGCCAGACTTTCTATATATATATATATATATATATATATATATATATATGTGTGTGTGTGTGTGTGTGTGTGTGTGTGTGTGTGTGTGTGTGTGTGTGTGTGTGTGTGTGTGTGTGTGTGTGTGTGTGCTCTTCCAGTTTTATATGCCATTTGCAATGTTATTCGTTCGTGATCACTGCCCAAGATTTTAACCCCTTCCTCGTCTATTCTCATTTCTCTCAGTTTGTGATAAATTTCTTCAGTCATGAGACCACAACTAATGCTTGATTACTTGTTTCCGACTTCCCACGTTATCTGCCCATCGCATTCAGACCCCGTGTTAACTAACTCCAGACTACGTTGTTCGCAGAGATCTAGCAATAACTTCCCATTGATGTCTGAATATCCGTCAAGGTCATGTATGTGGGCAATCATTTCCCTTAGATGGATGATTTCGCCCCCATTACCAAATTCCTTAATATCCGCACTCATGCAATCCACTATCTCCTGATTCTTTTCTCTGCAGTTATTCTCCATCCACAAGTAGGCTACCCCTATCCACGTTTTCTTTCCACCTAATGTGCCGGAAACACAGAAGTGCTCTGAATACGTCTGTTTCACTCTAAACCATTTGGCGCCGTGGTGAATTAGCATTCCTACACCCCCACCTTTCCTTTCTGATATCATCCTGTTGCACCCATCCCAAACATAACTGTCAATATGTGGTAGCTCTTCCAAGTCTCTAAGGTGTGTTTCTGTAACCGCATAAGCGCCTATCTGTTCTTTGTTTAACTGCTCCTCAATCTCTAACCATTTTGCCCTTTTTCTGCCACTCTGCATGTTTATCTAACTAATTGCAACACGCGCCTTCTCTCTTTTTTTTCTTTTACCTTTTTTTTCTGGTTTTTACCAATACTACCTGTCAAAGAGCCCTCCTGGTTGTTTTCTTTGTTACTAGCCACCCCGGACTCCGAAGGGCCCGCGTGCCCCCCAGAAAAGCTACTGCGCGTCCTGCCAGTCGCCAGCCCACCTCATGACCAAGCCTCTTAGCGAAGTGAATTCTATATCTTTGGAAACCACTCCACCTGTGCACCTCCCTGTTTATTTCCACTACCTCGAAACCCTTTTCTCGTCTAATTCGCCATATCTCTTTGTTTGCGTCGACAACCGCTCTTTGCAAGTTGGCGTTGCGCTCTGGTACGATTACTTTTGGCACCTCTCGCGGCAAAAAAGTGAACGTGCGCATGTACCTATCACGTGACCTTTTACTGATGTGCGCGATATTAATTGTCTCTATATTATCGTTAAAATACACTTTTAGGGGCGAAGCTCCTTAAGGCGGCACCCGTTCGTCCCTCGTAGTAGTAGTCGTAGTGTGTAACCAGTCTTACGCTTTGACCTCCAAGGTGGTGCCGGTGGGAGATTTTTCCTGTGCGTTGTTGAACAATAAAACATTCGCACCGTGCGCGTTAACTAAAAGCCGACTTCTTCTGTCTCTCATTCCCATTAGCAGCCATTGTTCACCTCCAAGGTAGTGCCTGGTGAGATTTCTCCTGTACGTGATAAACAATAAAAATTTTGTTCAAAACGCCGTTGATTGATGAAATAAACCAACGAAAGACGCCAGATGTTTTGTAAAAGCAAAACGAAAGAACGCCAGATGTTTCTAAAACAAAACGAAAAGACACCAGCTGCTTAACGAAAGACGCCAGATGTTTTCTAAAGCAATGGTTTTCTAAACAATGAAAATTCACAGCGTACATTTAAAATTAAAGTGAGCTGCAAGTCGTCATAACTCATCGAACCTTTAGTATAAACGCGCCCGATCTCACGTCGGTGATGATGCACTGGGCAGAATTCACGGAAGATTCACGGTTTACCGATGAACCTCCGCAGCTTCGCCCAATCATCATCATTCACTCCGTGCATATGCTGTGATTTTTTTATTGTAATCTTTTCTAACGTAAAACGTGCAGATATGCATTTGTTTGCATTGAGCGGAACAGTGGCGCCGCCTTCGCTTGACGTATGACCCGATGCTCATGAGCGGCAGCATGAGCGTTGTTAGCTGAGGGCCTAGCGGCACCTGCCGACGTGTTGGAAAAGTACGAGGAGCGCCTCGCGGTCTCCGAGATTGCCTCCGGAGACGCGTGGCCGAAACTAATCGAGGAGGCCACGAGCGCCTAGCTCGCGAGGCAGTAAAGAGATCTCACGTTACGACGAGCGTTCGGAAAACTTAATCTACAGCTTTCTATGATCCAAAACGGTCGAAAATGTCGATATGAAGGTGGTTAACCACAGTTTCACCCACTCCTGTAAAAGCAAAACCTTGAGCATAATGCGAGGAGGGCTATCAGCATCGCTATCGCTTCACAGCGTTGCTGGAGGACATCTACGTACAGTTCAGGGGCTTTTCAGACCGAAAAATGCTGCTAGTAAAATAAACATGCGCTTTTCGGATTAACCGCTGCAGCTACAAACACTATGACGGGTGTGCTTTCTATTGCGCCGTAAAAAACTGGGTGGAGAAAAATGGGTTGTCGGTCCCTTTAATATTTACGGTGCTATACTGATGCTCGAGTGCCTTCACGCAAGGCTTTAAAATTTTCAGAGAGAAGAATTTCACCCCTTTTTGGCGGGTTCCGAGTTCACGTGTAACAACTGCCCAACTGCGCTTTTCAAAAGAAATAGACAACTACCGAAACTTGTCAATGAAACAAAGAGCAAAATAAATGTACGTTTCTGTTTCAGGTATACATGGCAGCAAAGTCAAAATGTAGCGTGTTGCCCCGTCTCTCATTTTGCCCCGCCTTAACCTAATTTCAAACTGCTGCCTTTCAAATCTTTGTTTACGTCACAAGTGAATTACTGCCAACCCGTATGGGGCACTGCCATGCGCACAACCTTAGAAAAGGTCTGCGCTCTTCACAAGTACGCTTTACGCATCATTTACAACTTAGCCAGAGATCATTTAGATCATTAGCCATCATTTACAAATTAGCCTCCGCACAGCTCATCCAAACTGCTGATTTTCCTAAGGTTTTGAGTGTTTATAAATTACGTCTATTTCTTCGGGACAAACATGAAACACAAAAATCAATATCTGAGCGCTTAAAGGAATGGCACATTTAGCCGAGTACACTTTTGTGTATCCTTTACGGCTTATAAAAAATTCAAAAAGGGAACACCACGCACAAAATACGTACCCGAAACGATGATAATCAATCACTCAACCTTCTGTATTAAATATTTTATCACGAAATTGTTTTGCTAGTACCTTATGTTCCAGGTTTGAACTTCATTCTTTCTTCTCGTGGGGCTCATACCTGGAATCTCAGGTATGAAAAATATCTTTGACGCAGTTTCTTTTTCCTTGTCTATTTTCTTCACTATATATTGTTTATGCGTGTTGCGTTCTTTTGATTATTGTATCCACGCATGGGGTATGTTCATTTGCTCATGTTTATGTGCACACTCTATGTATGCCGCCATAGAAGTAAAGAGACGGGCAGAATGCCGGGAGGTTAACCACAAAAGAGCCCGGTTGGCTACACTACTTGGCGAATGGAAAAATTAAGTAAATTGATTGATTGATTGATTGATTGATTGATTGATTGATTGATTGATTGATTGATTGATTGATTGATTGATTGATTGATTGATTGATTGATTGATTGATTGATTGATTGATACTCAGCCCCGGGGGCACTTGCAACGGCTCCTTCGACCTTTTACTTCTCTCGCCAAATTAAAAGAAAAACGTAAGCATTTAACCAAACATACTCGAATTATGCTTCATACACGATCTGCTTCGTGCGCTGCTTTGGTTATGCAGCATTAAGTGCAAAACGCTCTGCATCGCGCCTTCTTTTTGTAAACAATCCTTCTCTTCTTTTTTTCGCGGAAGAAGGTTGTTTAAATATGCATCAAACTTCCGCGAGTAGTCTGACACTGATATAACTGCAACATATGGCATTCAAAATACATCGGCGGATAAGAACCGCGGCAGGAGCTGTATAACAGTCGTCACTCGCTTTATTTCCGTGATGAAAAAGCATAGATATATACAGGCTAGACCGAAGGACAAACTGAAACAATCACAAGTAAAGTGACGAACCGTTTGTGATTGTACATGCCCATAACCACCTCTATCCTAAGATTTCGTTCCGGTAAAAAAAAAAAACTATTCTTTGAGGCATTTCTTTTTCGCGCCATGTTGCTCATGAAGCGTTTTGTTCTCAATTCCTGTCCCGTTTATATCGTGTGTCGCAAGTGGGCAAATGGGTTCCTCGAATAATTTCTTGTGATGCGTCCGGGAAGTTACAGCGACATTATGCGGCAGCGTTTATCTTTTTTGTATGTCCCTCTCCATCCAAGGCGGCTGGACTCGCGAGCGCATGCACTCAGCGATTTTTCGCGAAATTATTCGGCTCATGAATAAACAGGCGCACCGACGCTGGGATTGCAAAAAAGCGGATTTGAAATCAAAGCCATCTGTTGTTTACAGCAGCCAGACTGGCGAAGTAATTTCTATGCTCTCAAGAGGACCCAGATTCCCACGGTTCGGAGTTCGCTTAAGAAATAACACCAGCTCCAGCTAGTGTCGCCTTTAATCTTCCTGCTTATTTTTCAAGGTTCACGCTGAAATAGCATTCAATACCCATGGGTATCTCTAAAAATCAGCTGCAACATTTTTGCCGCAAACATCTGAATAAATACAGCAAGTATATTTTTATGATTGCATCTTTAACGACTTCCCAAATACAGAACTATAGGTATAATGTATTGCAATAATATAAATACAATACTGTCTTACAAGCATAGGAGCCACCCCAAGGCTATGTCATAAATCGCGTAGTTCCTGTAACGATTACAAAAGCGCTACTTGAAAGATACCCAGCATGCTAATTATCTCCTCAAAGAAGTTTTCAGTTTTCGAACTGAGAAATTGCTTCTCTAATGAAGATGCAGTAAGTTACGGAGTTAGTGTTGTATCAGAATAATTAAGGCAGAGTCTCCAAGAAGGTACGACGATTTGCGACACTGTTTTGTTTCGGAAATGCTTCACAAAGAAACATCATCAAATCAAATACTGGCAGAATAATTTACCATAATGTCTATGACTGCTTTCGAAATGCAGTACTGTTGAGGTCCAACACCAACCTCACTGCGTCACTTGGGATGTAGATTCAATTCCTTGGAAATAGGCTCTGTTTCATCAAATGCCTAACTCGCCTGAAAATTTGCATGAACAGCTATGTCAGCGGGAATAATATATCATATAACTATCTGACAGTGTAGATCCCTTTTGCCAGTATGGTAGACCAAGCTATTGCACTATAACAGTATTAATTATGCGCAAGTTCACCTAAAATGGTCTAAATAACGTGTGAAATTCGCTATCAACTATTTGCAAACTTTTACCCATAAACAAACCGAAGCGCCATCAGACCTAGGGATTTTTTTTTTTTTTTGCTAAAGATAGCATGGGCCCCCAGTTAAATAAACAAAAACAGACAAAATCCTCTCTGCTGATAAAACGAAGTGCATTTCGTGAACAATAGTTTTGGATATCGGCGTACCTTGTGGGGGGCTCTGCCTATAATTATTGTGATGTAACATAGGCTTAGTAACGTACTCTGTATATCTCATTTACATAAGCAGTTGTTAAATTCAGGGATCTCAAACAATCTTGAGAAGATAATTAGCATGTCACATTATCTTTTGTAGCACCTTTATACTCGTTAAAAGAACTCCGCGGTGTGTGGCACCGTCTTATACGACTGCTGCCTGCCTGTGTACTGCGCTACTAAACAGAAGCCAATGGGAATCAAGTGAGATTCCTAATCAGAATACAAGATCAAGACAATAAAATTCAACCTGTGTAAAGGAGAATAGAATGTCGACACATTCGGCGAATGTTGTGCGTTCTCCTCACAGCGAAAAAAAAAATAGGAATTCAACTTTATTCACCACTACGCCGCATTGATCGAGCAACCAAGTCGGGCGCTTGGTAGCTTGTGCGGGCTGTGAAGCGGGTCGTTACAAACAAATCTAATCGAATATTTCAAATTTCAAATATTCGCACACCACTATAGTTAATACCGAGCCGTGAGTAGAACCGATATGGCACTGTCTCCGGAATCGGTCCGTCTTTCTTTTTTTTTTCTTTGCCACGGACCCAAACAAATGCGGTAGGGAAATATCAAGTCATATCAAATGCAGTTTATTTTCATTCTGTCAAGGTTGAAAAAGAAGGACTGTGACAAAAAAAGCTGTTAATGTGATGCACTAAAACAAAGTTTAGTGCGGTGCACTAAACTATTCTCGTAATTTAATTTGAACAAAAACAGGAACCAGCCGCAAGCATATAACGTTATTCATGCAAAATTTTTGACTCGCATCAATTCAGTCGTTGCGTATTTGTGCCGTTGTATCTTTTTGGAGCTCGTCGCACACACGAATAGGGGCCGCTTAGAAGTCTAGCTAGTTGATAAGGATGCATCATAAAGGAAGGCAAGGCGTGCAAACATAGACACAAGAGAAGAGAACGGCGTTTGTGCTGTCTTGTTCTCTTCCATTGCGCTCGTGTTTGCACGCCTTCCCGTCTTTTACGGTGGGGGGCGCCACTCCTGCAAAAGTCTTACGCCCAACTAGGCAGACGAAAGCTCGCAAAGAAAAGAAAGGAAAAAAAGAAAGGTTGTCTCCTCTTGAATTCCGATCACTTGACGTTTTTCGAACGTGAACGTGATTCTTAAAGTATTGGGGCAGCAACGCATAGTGATGCGAAGACTGAGGGAACTATGGAGCTGGCGGTGTTGCCCCCCTCCTCACCCTCACTCTCCTTTCCCGCCCCTTACTATACTATGCTGTACATGGCTGTGCTCGCTCTCTCTTTTTTTTTCTCTCTGTTTTTTATGTCTGTTTCTTTCTATCTCGTTCTCTGTTTATTTATTTCTCTGTCTTTCTATGTGTTTTTTTCTTCCTTTTCTTTCGGTGCACATCGTATGTACGGCTAGGGTAAGCACGAGGAAACTTTTTTCTAGAATTTATGAGTTATTCATCAATTATTCTTTGGCTATCGATTGGTTATTACAACGTATCGGTCATACATTTTTGTGGTCAGGCTAAGCTAATCCAAGCATTTTCTATCGGTTATTGATCGATTAGCTATTGATTGTCCGTCGATTGACTATGGATTGGTTATCGTTTGTTGATCGATTATCGATTAGCTAATGATTGGTTAACGATTAGTTATCACTAGGCATCGATGGTCATACCCGCTTTCAGTGGCGCATATCCGCCGAGTTTTTGCGAACGCCGCACGCAGAACGAAAAGCTTAAACAGTTCCACTGTTAAAAGAAGCTTTATAACTCCAGAAATGAATTGCATCCACGAGTGTGCCACCAAACCCAGCGTGGGCAGTCCAGAGATTGCAGTTCAGGGCAAGCTGGGATACTGGTTTGGGGTACGGGGGAGGTTGAATTCGTGAACAAACAAATCCATTATGGAAGTAATAGAGCACATATTCGTCGTACAAATTAATAACGAAGATTACGCGCAGTTAGAAATAAAGAGGTTCGGGTAGAGACCTCAATGCTACGAAGGCCGCACGCGTAATAAAGATTGCGAGAGCAAAGAGAGGCTCTTAGACGAGTGCGAGCCGTATTTCAGAATAATATTCAAGAAAGCCTTCTTCCTTTCACTTCATACAAAATGGAGTTTTCTGTTGCGTGTCGTCACAGACCCTCCAAGCGGTCGTCGAGAACCGCGGCTTGACTGGCTCTCGCGTAAGACCCACGAGCCAGTGCAGTTCTATTCAACTTTTTCTGACATCGCACACACTCAAGAAAAGATTATATCAATAAACTTTAATAAGCAAGACTGAAGGCTAGAAACGGCTCGAGCTCTTGCTTAAATTATTTTTCGAGTGGTGGGGGCGAAATGACGTTTTTAAGGTAAATATGGTGCCTGGGCAAACTGGGGACTTCTTTTCGAAGCCTCCCGTAATGATACGCTATCGAATGTCATCCCATTTTTCGCATTCAGCGTGCCGTTCTTTGTGTCAAAGCCTAATGAGTTCCTTCTAGCCCTTTCTGAACATACAAAAAGAACACAGTCTAGAGGCTTGATCATACGGGCCTGTGGCTTGATTCTTGTTTATTTCCTCTATGACCTTTGCATCTGAAGGTACCTTTCAAGGGCTGCAGTAAACGCATTTCTTTTCTTAAGTATAAGCGAGTGCTTTTGAAAGTCGGAAATGAATGTTCCGCCATAAGATGAGCCGAAAAAACAAAACGACCTGTCATTCATGGCCACCGTTGAATGTTGAGTAATCCTTGTGCACGCTTGAAAGAAATGCGAGATCTTACTTCACCTTCAGCCGAGGCCAAGTAACTTCGAGGGCTTCAACCCATAACCCGTATTCATTAGCCGCCTAGACGAGTGCTTGAGTCACGAGTACTCGAAGTGCTTAATGAACTCATCAAAGCCTGACAATATTGGAGCCTGATGATGTAGCCCTCTGATCTGAGAGACACTGTAAGGTACGGATAGAATTGCCAGTTACATAAAGAAAGCGGAATCCATCCCTGGCAGCGTTCCAAGTGGAAGCACTACTACGAATTAAAGAACTAGCCGGCAAGAATCCCCGTTTTCACGAATGAATAGTTAAACACCTGTCCCATGCCAAACAACGACCCAGAAATATCGCGCGCTTTGTGCCTGGTTTAGGGCAGTCAATTAAACCATGATAAAGCTGACCGCAATCTACTTTACAATGATGACCTTAGAAGAACTTGAGAACACTTTATCTGCAGCCATTTTGACAGGGCCCGAAGCAACCCTCTACAGTCTACAGAAAAACTCATTCCACTGAAATACTTGTTTTGGAGTCTTGAAGAACTAAATAAAAAAATTATGCGTGCCTTTAACTGACTTAATGTCGTAAAGACCAAGGAGCAGCGGAGCTCAGGGGAAGCCTCAGCGATGGAGTGCTAAGTAATGCAAAGCTAGGCACAGGAGAGCGTAGTTTAGCAAAGTTTAAAGGAGTTAAGCATTCACCAAGGTTTCAATTTGGGCCTGTTGGTTTGCCATTAGTGGGTATAACGTTGCGCATAAAAGACACGGACACAAAAAGAGACGGCGTAACACACAGGGTGCAAGCTTTCAACAATTTATTTCGAAGCAGAGCGACCCTTTTTTGTACTTGATGTACATAAATGCGCATGTTCCAAGGAACACCATCAGCCACGTGCACAACCACTCAAAAAAGCAATTTCTTTTGCTGACAATGCTATAGAAGCCTCACTGACGCACCCAACTTCCAATTGCGAGATATTATGCGCTTCCATGATCAAACGCGTCATTTCATTAGGCGATATTCAAAATCTAGAGCGCCATCTGTCGAAAACCCCGCAAGCGCCGTCCGCCACATTTTGTTGCGCTCGGAAAAACGAAACCAGTCGCATTTCAGCGTATCGGCTGTTAGCGGCAGCTAGCTGATGCTTTCCGAATGGTTCGTGCTTTGAGTACTTAAGCGATGGAAAAAGAAATACCGTCGCGGAACTGATTTCATCTGCGATGTTGGCACTCTGTTTGTCCGGAACTGTATTGAACACGTAAAAACGCCGTTTAGTCGTCTTGTTTCTCTTTTTTTTAGTGCATTTTAGTTACCTTCCCTGCGACAACTGCTAGGCTTAACGAACAGCCAGTGACAATTTTCGTCATGCGTATTTTTAACAGATCTTCAACAAACGGACGCCATGCACGAGCGAGAGAGCGTGATCGATCGCCCTTTGCTTGTCGTTGCTATTGACGCATGAAAGCAATGGTTCGCGAGAATTAACATGCATACGTCCATGGCCTCAAGTGAGCAGACTTCCTAAATGGGGCACATTTTCTTAAATTTGCGGCATAGTTTACGCACAAAAATCCGCTTCAAAGAAGAGTTGTTAACTACTATCCCTCCCTTTCACAAGTGGCATATTACCAAAGGGGCTGTCGACAAGACCACAGACAAAGAGCCAGTTTCAAAGTCATGTTTTTTTTTTGTTTTTAATATGCGTTTCTTCTGAAGTCAACAGAGCACTTTACTATCTTTTTAGCATCACTAAATACAACACAGTACATCACAAGAAAAGCAGTTTCTTCGGCGCCAAAGAAAAAAAAAGACATCAAGTTAGAGAAAGAAAATGTTCAACTCTATCAACATGGTCGCTTCTGTCGCCATGTCTGCAGTCGACTGTTCACGGTCTTCAAAGCACAAACTTCCAGCAAATGAAGGGAAAATGAGCGTCCTCCAAGCGTGTCTATGCGTCGCGATTTACCACACTTTACACTTCCTCTTCGGGTTCATTTCAGTGTTGTTGGCACACATGAAGGCGCGAGAGAAGATCATGTTGTTCTGCAAAGCGTGATTAACCCTGTGGAGAAAAGCCAAAGACAAAACCGTATAAGAACACAAACATAAGAGTTCATTTTGAGTGAGGCGTATAGTGAAAAGACCACTTAAGAGCGTAAAAGACTGCTCATTACGCCGATAATAAAAGACGTCCCTTCCATAAACGAAAATAACCATATAACGCGCAGCCGTTATCCCTTCCTCAGCGTACGAGAAACCGTAACAAACGATAATAATAATAATAATATCAAGGGTTTAACGTCCCAAAACCACGATATGATTATGAGAGACGCCGTAGTGAAGGGCTCCGGAAATTTCGACCACCTGGGGTTCTTTAACGTGCACCTAAATCTCAGTACACGGGCGTCATACATTTTCGCCTCCATCGAGAATGCAGCCGCCGCGGACCGCAACAAACGAAGTGTATGAAAACTTTCGTAAGGCCTCCATGTAAAGCTACTAACGTATGAAGCGACCCAAGACCTTGTGTTTTTTTCATTCACAATGGTTATTATTATTATTATTATTATTATTATTATTATTATTATTATTATTATTATTATATTATTATTATTATTATTATTATTATTATTATTATTATTATTATTCTATTTACCGCCCAGCATGTCCCCTGCCTCGTTTCATGATGTCATGTCTTCCATTGAACTTGTGGTATCTTCTCATAGTGGGCACAGAATTATTGTTCTTGGGGATTTCAATGCACCTGGAAATGACTGGAGCACGCTTACTTTTTCTCATTACAATCATTTCATAGAGAAAAAGTGCAGCCTGCTCTTGGACTTTCTGGCGTTTAATTCCCTACTGCAACCTAACTCAGTCGTCAATTCCAGTGGCAACGTCTTAGACCTGTGTGTGTCAAACGATCAACCCCTTGAAGTTTCCCGCTCCGACATCTCTCTTGTACGTCCGGACAATTCCACCCACCACTTAACGTAAGATTATCCGCATCAGTCGAAACAACGAGCTTCAGCAGTTACGTAAACAAATCTCCGAGATTTGCCTTCAAGCGAGGTGATTACACGGGCCTCTATCATCACTTGTCTACCGTTGAGTGGTCACAGGTTACTGACAAACGAAATGTTGATGAGCAGGTTGATCGGTTTACGGAGCTTGTACTGAGCAGCATGCGTAATTTTATTCCCCAATATACACCTAAACAACGTAAATATCCCCACTGGTTCTCATCTGAACTTATCAGTGCACTGAAGCATAAAGATCACGCACACAGGAAATCTAAATGTTCTCCATCCAGCGAGTGGAAGGAAGAGTTCAGCTTTCTTCGAACTCTCTCTAAACGCCTATATAAACGGGATCATAGTTCGTATATTGAATTCTTAGAAAAAAGCGCCTCTGACAGGCCGGCTGAGTTTTGGAACTATGTACGTAAACGGTCCAGCAAAAGCGGAGAGTCCTTCAGACTACTGGACTCAAATGGGGTAGAAGTGCATGCCGTCGCTGACTGTTTTGCCACGCATTTCTCATCCGTTTATAAGGCCTCAGACTCTAGCACTGATATCAGACAACAGCCCAAGGCGGTTAGCTCATCCAGTGCTTTGTCGCTGGATGAAAATCTTATCTGCGAATGCATTAAGCGCTTAAAACCATCCTTATCATGTGGGCCAGATGGCATCCCCTCCGCCATACTAAAAGCTTATGGTAGTATATTTGTCCCAGTACTAACTACGATATTTAATAACTGCCTGGACACTTCCACATTTCCAAGCATGTGGAAAACTGCTCGTGTTTTTCCAGTATTTAAGTCGGGCTCTAAAACAGATGCTTCTAATTATCGCCCGATTTCTCTACTATGTGCCACATCAAAGATCTTCGAGCTGGCTCTTCACGACATATTGTCTTTTAGTGTGAAAAACTCATTGATTCCAAATCAACATGGTTTTCTCGCTGGCCGCTCAACTACCACAAATCTTGCTAGTTTCATGACGCAGATCTCCACACCTATTTCTCAGAGAGGACAGGTTGACGTAATTTACTGTGACCTGAGCAAGGCTTTTGACGTAGTCAGCCACACGCTGATTATGGTTAAACTTGCGCACTTTGATGTTGACTTGTCAGTTGTGAATCTCCTGCAGAGCTATCTGCTCAATAGATCTTGTTATGTTGCCGTAAATGGCCAAACCTCTTCTTTGTATAAAGTGACTAGTGGGGTCCCTCAAGGGTCGGTATTAGGCCCACTCCTATATTTAATTTACGTTAATGATGTTTCTTTTGCCATTCGTAATTCTTCTTTCCTCTTGTATGCCGATGACATCAAGATTTTTAAGGAAATTCATTCAGTTAACGACTGTCGCTTGCTGCAGTCAGACTTGCGCTCTTTTTCCGAATGGTGCGACGGTAATAACCTTTCTCTGAATACCTCGAAGACAAAATTCATGTCTATCACTCGCAAAACATCTAGCGTGTCATTTCAATACTCTGTCAATTCTGTGTCCTTATGCAAGGTTTATGAAATCAGTGATCTTGGTGTTGTTGTTGACAGCGCGTTAAACTTTTCTTCTCACGTTAAGCGTGCTGCTATGCGGGGCCTTCGTTCTCTCGGATGTGTTTGTAGAATATCTCGAGAATTCAGGTCTCCCATGGCCCTACACAAATTGTACACGGCAATATGTCTTCCGCAACTTGAGTATGCGTCCGTGATATGGAATGGCATTGCTTAATCCAGCGGTAACACCATTGAACGAGTCCAGAAAAAATTCCTCAGCATATATAACCATCGCTTTGCTAAAAATGACTCTGGATCTCGTTCAAGTACTGCTGAATTATTATCACTGCCATCACTTCACTGCCGACGAAATCGCTCTGATCTCTTATTTCTTTACAAGCTAGTCCACGGTATCATATCCTGCCCTGTACTTCTCAATTGTGTAAATTTTCGAATTCCGCGTAAGTTAACCAGAGAGAACAGACCGTTTCATGTACCCGCCTGCTTCTTCCAACACTCTACCGTTCACAGAATACAGAGTCTCTATAATGTTAATTTTCTTGATGTTGACGTTTTTCATAGCCCACAATCATTGTTTTTATCCGAGCTTTGCACTGTTTTGACATAGTGTGGCACAATATACAAAGTCTTCCCTTCTCAGTCTTTCCACATAGTTGTATATATGTAATCTAATTTTTTATGCCCCGTCAATATTTCTCGTGTTGTCTTATTTTACTCCTCCCCTTTTGTGTTCATTTCTCTTTGTCTACGTGTTTTTGCTCTTTTTATTTCTGAAAACTGTCTGTATTGTATTGTTTATTTTTATTGTTTTTTTTTTGCGTGCGCCAGCACAAAGACCTTACGGTTGTTCCTGGGCACGTTAAATAAATCATTGATTGATTATTATTATTATTATTATTATTATTATTATTATTATTATTATTATTATTATTATTATTATTATTATTATTATTATTATTATTATTATTGTTATTATTATTATTATTATCGCATCATAAGCAACTCGACCGAGTAAGTAACGACAACGGTTGAGGTAGGCAAACTTTCCACGTATCTGCAGATGTAAAAGAAAACACTGAAGAGGCACTTTATTTAGTGTCCACGTCCTCAAAAAAGCAAGCGCTAAATCTTTGTAGTGAAAATTTGCCAGTGAACGGGATTCAGTCCAGCTTGCGTCTTAAGGCACACACTGCCACCGACTCGCCGCGGCGGCTCCGTATAGCTGCATGCCTCAAGGCGATATGCATGTAAGCGAAGTTGCGGGTTTCACTCCCGACAGCGATGGTCGCATTGCAGGGGTGGTTAGTTGCAGAAATACTCGTTCTTTGCGTGCGCACACGATGGTTAGAACAAATTGGCGCCCTAACTACGGCGCGATTGTGGAATTAAGCCCATTATTTAACACTTTACCACGCATAAAGCCACTCCTGTGCACACTCGGTGGTCTCCCTCCTCGCTAAAGCACGTCGATATATGTCTGTAAAGTCATCATGCTTCATGTGTTCTGCGGGTATAATCAAGTTGATTGACGTGAGATATCAGAAAAGTGCAGGTCCGACCGCGTGAAAAGAACGAATTTCCCTACAGATTCCAAGCTTTATTTCTGAGGAATCCATTAGAGTTCCTTCACCTTCTTTCAAGCTTCACATATATGCCAACCTTCCCTTTCATTAACCTTGCAGATAATATCTGAAAGTGTCGTAGTAACCACAAAGAAAGAATGCTATACCTGCGCAGTTTTTCAATTCGAAGGCAATCTTGCTGGACATGACAGGCATCTACCGCATGCGGTTATATAACAGTGGTGAGGCTCCTCATCCTTATTACAGCGTATAGGTAAGCCCTTGGGGCGCGGTATAATAAAACCACTCAGTCGCGGAAAAAAAGAAGATCCACTACATTTAATTTACTGCCACTGTTAATGTCACAGGCTTGGTTACAATTCTCACTGCTCGTACTGCAATAACGGGATTGCAATGAGCCAGTATACGCGGTGGATTCAGACTAAAACCTAGAAGACATTTCGTCAACGGGTGTGCGAATTCGTATGGATAAATTCTCGCGAAGAGGAACCAACTTACTGCGGGAAATGCGAGATGCGTAATGCGGAGACGCGAGAAAATGGCGTTTTGCTCATCAGCATGCAAAGGAAGTTATGCGTCACTTCGCGGCCCTTCGCTCCAATATGGCGCATGCAAATATACCACTGCGTGTAGCTTTACCTTCACATTGATCTGTAGGGCGTATTATGCAAGGTGCACCATATCTTACGTTTCCGCACCTCTGAACTGCGTGGCGGCGCGTCAAGCACCCCGCATGCGTGAAAATGAGTCGCACTCTCGTTTTGTCGAATGGACGTCATTTAAGGCTTCCCGGGATAGCTCACAGCCTGTGTGTATCATGACAACTTCAGTGCAGAAGACGTACGCGAGTGCTATAATGCGCGCCACAAAGATGGTATACACGCCACGGATGCAGCCGGTAAACGTAACGGTTGAATATGAGCAATAATGCGGCAGGCATGTTATTACGTAAACTCAATCATAGCTCACGCTGACCCGTCATTGCACCAACGTATACAGAAAGCTATATCTAACGAAGAAAAAAAAAAAGAATGAGTCGATAGCGGAAGGTTTATTGCATGCTTTTGCCACTTAACTTGTTGTGCGAATGGACTAATGTTTTCGAATAAAGGTGCTCGCATATTTTTCGCAAGTGCAACAGAGTACGAGGTCTGCTTCATTTCTAGCGAAAGTATAGCTTACACATTGTAGCTTCGCGGACGTGCTCTACCCGATTTTTCCCACGCTATACCATTCATTCCTTTTGTAGCTTTTCGAGAAAATATGCCCAAACGTTCCTTGCTCAAGCCCACTGGCCTTTACTCCGCCTGTTTGGTTCGCTTCCGGCTGCCCTGTCCGTTTCAAACCTTTCTTTTACAGTTCATTTATCTAAAAACAGCAGCCAAAACAGGTCCGCAACGCAATGCGACACATGTACGTATAAATGCGAACAGAACCACGCGCCTAAGAAGATGAACTAGTATACAACAGGTTGTCCCCGGACTATAACGACGTGATGATGACTGAACAATGGGGCTCTTCTGTCAAACCTGTGAATTGCTTTAAACTTTATAATAAAACCAATGGTAAGTGCAGTCTTGTATACATATAGGACTTGCAGTGACATACAGACAACGCCAACAGAAAACTTCACGGTATGTCTACCTTACCTATCAACCTCTTTGTTTGCACGCATAAAAATTATTGCGATAATAAGTTTACGTACAGACGCACTTCACTTCATAGAATATTCCAATACATTACTATCGATGTCAGTGCTTTCCATTTGGGGCTAATTTTCGACTTCCTCAACACCGCGGGCCTTATATAAAAGCCTCATCATGAGCGAGGGGCGCAGTTTGATGTAACTATAGCACCAGCTCGAAACGTCTGCATACTCCTCAAAAATGACGTCCATCTGCTGGCCGACTACCATCCACACGTAGCCTATACTGGCCAATTTTCTAATCTGAACACACACTCTGATTCTCTATACCTTAACTGGCTAGCTTACTTTTCTTCTTTTTTTTCTCTCTATTATCGATTGTCCTGCTGTAAGAACAGCGGCTTCGCGTTTATACGAATTGCGCGTCTTGCCACATTTCAGTAGTTCTTAGCGTACACTACTTCCTTTAATTCCACTGATTGTTTCGCTGTTCTCAGTTTTCTTTTTTCAACTTGTGAGCTTTGACCCGTATTGCTTATCCCTTTCACGATAGCTGCCGAATTTATTGTGACACAAAGTTCACCGACAGTCGCGACTTACCGATAACGTCGAGGATGGGATGCCCTAATGATTTCATCAGACAGCGCAGCTTCTTGGGAAGTTACCTCGCACTGACTCTGAAATTAAGAAAAAGTGAATCAGTGCATGTGTGAAACTCTGCAAGCCCAAGCTGGCGTTCAACCGAAGTACAAGGAACAGAATGACTCAGATATGCTCATAACAATGAAGGACGACGCAACAGCACGTCACCTAATTTACAAGCAATAGCTTTAATCCAAACGTACCGTGAAATACAACATACGCGGCATACAAACGATGATTCATTGTGAAATTTCAGCGCGCACAAAAGACACAGCTAAGTATACAAACGACAGCTTAATTCTCAACAGTTTTTTTTCTAGAAAGTACAGAAGAAATGAGCACCAGCCATCTGTAATGTCAGTTGCAAAACGAGTCGTGACATTTAACAGAAAGACAGATAACAAAACGTCATGCTGAATTCAAGAATGCGAATTCTTCGTCACTGATTACAACCGATGGGTCACTAATACACTTTTCCTTGCACTTTTTTTTTATACGGAAAGCCTCAGGTATTTCACGTGTTAGTTCATTTTTATCTGGAAACAAAACAACAGCGACACAGGGTCAGAATGGCAGTTCACAGCGGTTAGGTATAAGCGTGATTTTGAGGGTTAAGTTGTTATATTTTACGACTAGTTCTGCGCGTACTCTACTCAGAGAGCTGGCGCTTATATGTTGCGTTTTTTTTTTCCAAAAATAAACACTTTAGAGTTAAACGCTCCTTCATGCACTTCACTGCGTCCGTGTCTTTTGTGCGCGCTGAAATCTCACCATGTATAGTAATTAACTCGCCCAAATTTCAGTTCCCATACAAATGGTGGGACTTGGACATTAAGAACAAGTTTGTGTGCAGCGACGTGATCATCAGCTTGATGTCGTAGCCGGCCACGCATGTGCGGAGAACGTTATGTTATACATTACATTTCGAATAATTAAAAACACAAGTGCATTGTGTGAAATACGCTGTTAATATTGTGTCCGACAGATAGCGTTTGGTATACTGTATGTAGCATAATATACGTAATTTCGTGCTCATTATGACCCATGCAACTTATGTCGAAAATGCAGTCATGGTGCTTTTTCGTTTTGTTTTTGTTTCGTCTTTTTTTTTTCTTGGTGCATGGCAGCCGAGACACCATGTATGTGTATTATGGGTATAGGTTAACTTTGATGCAGATTATGAGAGTATATCAATCGCGTAAGTAAAACCGATTCAACAGTTTTGTCTGCCCAACACACGGAAACGAGGGTGTAGTGGGTCTTTTTTTAGCAAGTAGATTTTTTTAAAAAGGTTATGACAGCAAAGCACCTGTCGTCTTCACAGACAAACTCTACGTCGAGGCGGAAACACTTTGCAGCTTTTCAAGTTATATTAAAAAGATAATTACTAAAACCTGTTCATTATATTTTGAATTAACAACTTGAGGATAGTTGCTTACACGGAAAGGCTGTACGGAGTCACAGTTTATTTGAGCCCCACTTTTTTAAAAAAATGCAGAGAATCGCACGTAATTTGATATGTTCATCACCGAATTTCGAGACCCCGAGCACGCCGGGAACCTAGAAAAGGCGACTGCTCTGTTACATCACACTCGACCATCCCGTGACGACAAGCGACGAAATTTGAATCAATCAATATCTATTCGGGGAAAGCGGAAAGTAGTCTCACGTGCACCACCGGATCCCTTATTCTTTGCGCTTGATGTTTCGTGTGCTTCTGCAGCACAGTGCGAAATACAGTAAAACCTTCGTGATACGAATCTCGCGGGGTTACCAAAAATATTCGTATCATCCGAAATTCGTTTCACCAGAAAACATGGAAAATTAATATGCGACAAAAGAAAGTTGGCATACGTTTTGATTCAGTGTTTTTCAGGGCCGCAGCGACGTCATGAACAGCACTGAATGATTGCCAGTAAAGTTTTTAGACGTCAACGATTATACTTGTACTCGTAAATATACGGTGCATGAGCGCGTTTGTAATGAACCAGATGTGCTGTGCCCCGTGACCGCTAGTAGCACCTTCCTAATCTTACTACGCTTTTCTGCATGACAGAAAAGCACTGCGGCGAAAGTGATTTAAGAAGCGCTTTGGCACACGATAGATAGAGGCCAAGCTCCTTCGCCAAGACCGTCCGCTTCGTCTCTTGGGGCCTTCGTCCACCTTTCATGGGACTTCATGACGGACCCGCAGCCCAAGTTTCAGTCTTGTTTCATAGAACGTCTGATTGCGGCGACATGGCTTGCATCGACGTGGCAGGCACGTGTTAACACAGTACAAATACGCTGCTGCCTCGAGCACAGGAGCACTGGTCAACGCGTCGGAAAAAAAGCGCGACGTCAACGTCATCTGCAATCTAAACGCGAAGGCACCTAAAGGCCTCCAAGATTCGCGCGCACGATCTCGGAGGCAACGACGCACCATTGATGGTCGCGCAGCGCGCATGCCCGCGCGTGACTGCCGCGTCTTCCGTGACAGCGCGGGCGCCACCTGTTCGTACCTATACGCTAGCGTACGTTCGTATCAAACGTCGCGGGGTGCAAATCTGTTCGCAACAACTGTATTCCAATACATTGCCGGCTAATGGGCCTAGGCCGGGACCACAAAAAAAATTCGTATCACCCCGAAATTCGTACGAGCCGTGATCGTATCACCGAGGTTTTACTGTAAAACCTCAGTTTCCGCCGTTTCTTTCACGGTATGCAGAGTAAAACTTGGGGGCAGCCACTGCGGCGCTTCTTCGTGCAGACAGTGTGACAGGGGAAATAGTGTTTTGCATCTATATGTAGTTCAAGAAAAGAAAAAAGAGAGACACCATGATATCACACGCGGACGTAACGGGACCCGCTGGTGCAAGCTGGACGACTTGCCGCTTTCCGCGAAGAGATACTGCGGCGACTTCATTCAAATTTCGTCATTTCTTCGTCACGGGATGTTCCGGACTGACGTAACAGAGCGTCGGCCTTCTCTGCATGCGCTCGGTTTCGATATCACGATTGAAATTCGATAATGAATAACTTAATAAAACACACTGATGGGATAGTATAGGTACTGCATATCTTGATATTTAACGCTATGAAACAACGCCGGACGACACACGATAAAAAGACAGGTTATTTGGTGTCTTTGTACTGCGTTAAACAGCAAGAATATCTCAAATTACGTGCTTTTTTTTCTTGCGGGGGGGAGGGTGGGGGGAGGGTGTTTTTTAAAAAATGGCCGTGCCATCAGTTATAACGCCCTATAGGAATTTTTCATATAAACAACTGCCTCAAGTTGACACTTGGAAAGTTCATAACATGTTTCTGCTAACTATTATTCTCAAGGTAAATTTAGCAGTGGCAAAGTATCTCCGCCTTGACGTAGAGTTCGTCTGCGAAGATGACAAGTGCCTTACGGTCATAGCCTTTTTATTAAAAAAAATTATTGCCACAAAAAAGAAGCACCCAGTAACGTACACTGTAACAAATACTACACTTTCATATTTCTTCATTGCGTAGAAAAAACTGCTCACTCATTTCTAGATGCGCAGTTAATATACTCTCATAATCCGCAGCGGAGCGGGAAATTAGTACCTTTGATACAGATGCAGGGTGTCCCAGCTATCATGCGCCAAATTTTGAAAAGAATGTGGCGCCTCCTAAGAGGATAAAAACAATTATATGTTATTGGGGCCTTGCTAGAGATGCACGTGCCATACTTTTGTGTTCTTCCAAACTAATTATTATCTGAAGACTGAATACGTCTTTGTGTTATTGAAGCATCAGCTGTGGTGCGATACTTATTGCGTGGCTGTTTTTCCACGTTTAAAATACAGCCTGAGAAATGTAAAAATAAGCGTACCGGCTTCACGCATGCGCGCCGCACCACGGTGTACTCAGGCATTTCGCTAAAAAATTAAAGACCGCCGACGAGTTCGACACCTAACCCGGTGCTTCCACCGTTTTGAAAGAGCCCTTATGCAGGCTGAGGAGTTCCTGCTAGCGGCGAGCCTTGCATGTGAACGCACGACCATTCCTGACAGCAGCAAGCAAGTTACCGAAGCCAGTGTTATCGCCAGTAGCAGTGCACGCGATCGATATGCCACACGAGGCTAACGCAAACATGGCATGAATGAGAAGTCGCCTCAAAGAAAAGCGCCATATCATATTTATGTCTGAAAGATTATATTAAAAAGATTGTGTTTGTTCCTTCACTGCGTGTTTAATAGTAGCACGTGCACTGTTATGGAACCCAATTCAGCTTTAATAATTAAATGCTGGTTGTTTCCCAGTCTTTCACAAAGCTGGCATATATCCCCTTTATTCTGGATCAAAGATTTCTTTTTTTTTCTGGCATGAGAAGGAGCGCCTCACGAGGTGAGTAAGACGCAAAATTACAGGCGTCAGTCAGTACCCAGTAAAATTTTTGTGTAACGTTAATTTTGCATTTACTTTCCGTCCCACACAGACTGGTGCGCACACACAGCAGATCCGCAGGCGCATAATTTTAGCGAGGGTCTCGACCACGGCAGGTTCGATGTCTTGGCGTAGCATGCGAGGGGTTATTGGTTAGCTGCGAAGTCGCAAGGATCGCGTGCTATGTGCCGCTGTCTGGCTAAAGCAATGATCCAAGTTCACCGCTGTGGCCGCGAGTGGAGCTGGCTAACACTAACAGGGTTAGACATACATAAATGCCCAAGGAAGTAGACACGGGAACGGCCGCCGCTGTAGCGCAACTAGCAGTGCATCGCACAAGTATAATACGAATATCCACCGGCGGCAAGGTCTTTTGTGTCCCCTTTCATTTTTCCTTATCTCATAATTACAGATACATTAATTAAGAACTACAAGTAACGTCCCCGATGCTTTCTTTGGCTTCATCATCCATTGTCTTCGTATGGTTGTGTCCAACAAAAACTCGAGACCATTCCATTCTGTGAAGATATGTGAGCAGCGGAGCTGACGGGCGCACTCCCGCCTCTGCTCTCGTCGGCGTTCTTCATAAGAGCGCGGCTCCTCGGGCGTTCTCACAATGCGCGGTCGACCCATACTTGCCACGCACGACCACGCCAACGCAGCACCCTGGAACTTTGTTTTGGGGTGTTTTTCTCTCTTTTTCTTTCTTTTCTTCTAGCGTTCGTCGGTGTCTGAAACGGCCCATCCCACGATCATTGAAATGCGTGTTTAGCCGCGGCCGGACTGGAGGGGAGACGCGATTTGCACGCGCGTCGCGTCACCCCTTTAGCCCGGCCGTGGTTTCGCCTTAAATTTTCGCTAAAGGCTCATTCATACCTGCAACTAGCACTGGTCGCGCGACCATTTGCGACTGGAAGTCAAAAAGCGACTCAAAGCGACCGATGTTCACACCTGCGAGCGACTTATAACCGTCGCCATACAGAATTCACATCTGCTCGCATCCTAGCTCGTATTGCCATTGTCCCGTAAAATAAGGTGACGTCCTGTTACTGCGCATGGTGTGCGGTTTGCGACTACAGTCGCGCGACTAAAAAATCGAGCAGCGAGCGACTGAGCCACAGCAGTCGCTTTGCGACCAAAACGGCCATTTACGACCACTTGCGACCAGTCGCTTTGCGACTAACTTAGTCGCGCGACCGTTGCTAGTCGCCGGTGGGAACGAACGGTAACTCTGAATTTGCCGGACATGTGCAACACTTCACGTCGACATTACAGGTTCTTCTACAGGGGACATTTATGCTACCACCACGAAATATTCCAACAAAGCCTCAGCGTGTGTTCTGCTTATACGTTCTTTTTTTTGTATCACCGGCATAGGTCGGCAAACTCACTCATGAGTCGACTCACTCAGACTCACTCAGACTCATATCGAGACGTGAGTCTGAGTCTGAGTGAGTCCGGGTGACTAAAGTTTTTGTGAGTCTGAGTCCGAGTGAGTTCGGTTGGGAAAAATTTTGGTGAGTTTGAGTCCGAGTGAGTCCGGTTGAGGAAAATTTTGGTGAGTCTGAGTCCGAGTGAGCCCTAAGGGCAAAATATCTTGCATGAGTGAGCCTGAGTGAGCTCCACATTTTTTGCCGACCTATGGTCCTATCTACTCAATTTCAGCGTTACTATCAGCCTTATGTTGGCTCACGTTTATACTCGCGTATACTCCAACATACTTCAACGCGATACCGTTCATACGTCAGCTCAATATTTATTGATCAGAGGCGTGAGTTGAGGAGGGAGAGGGGGAGGAGGTGCCTTGACCTCCCCCCGCAAACTTCTTTATAAGTTACTGATAAAAATATCTCGTGTGAGTCATCTCTTTCAATAAAACGGTTTTTATTGAACTACAAAGTCAGATAACTCGTATTTGAAGGTACGAGATCAAAAGGTGCTAAGTAGCGCACCGATTATGCGAGATATTGGCGTTAAAGAGCATTGATATTATGGTAGAAAAAGGCTAACTATAGGCTAGCGGACTCATGAGTCGACTCACTCAGACTCAGATCGAGCCCTGAGTCTGAGTCTGAATGAGTTCGAGTGAATTATATTTTGGTGAGTCTGAGTCCGAGTGAGTCCGGTTGAGAAAAATTATAGTGAGTCTGAGTCCGAGTGAGTCCGGATGAGGAAAAGTTTGGTGAGTCTGAGTCCGAGTGAGCTCTAAGGGTAAGATATGTTTCGTGAGTGAGTCTGAGTGAGCTCCACATTTCTTGCCGACCTATGATCACCGGTGCGACACATTTAAATGGTTCAGATATATTCTAGTTATGCAAGAATGGGTGTGTAGCCCAGTGGTTAAGACACTAGCCTTCAGTGCGGTGAGGCCTCGGTTCAAACCCTAGCACCAGCAAGAAATTTTACTTTGTTTTACATTTAGTTCTTTATAGCGGTGATCTTCTTACGTAAAGGACAGAGTTTTCTCGTTGAGTCGGCATAGCAACGTTTACACATTTAATGCACCACTGCTCCCTAGGAGCAGCTATAGCCGGATACAACTTTAGAAGTCAGCGGCATTTCCTCCTCAAAGGCGGATGAACACAAGCCTGCACCAATGCGCGCGCACTCGGGATTGACGTCATGAGCGGGACGGCCGGTAGCTCCGCCTTCGGAGAACATCGCCGCGTGCATGAGCGGCACTATTTCTTTAGTCCCGAAGGCGATCGGCTGCCTCGCTTCGGTCGTCTGGGCGGGGCCTCTCCTGACTTCTGAAGTTGTATCCGACTATAGACGTTTTCTTGTGCGCGAACGGACCCCGCACTATCAAGGTGTGCCGTTTACAGCTCCTCTGTAATAACAAAAATTTAAAAAACGAAAAGAAACCCGGGCCACTATATCGATTGTCCCTTCTTTCAACAATGGGCTTTCAGTATGCCTATGCACAGCGGTCATACCAGCAGTGGAATGGACAAACGCTGTCCTGGCTACACAACAAAGTCGATTGAGCTTTACAAAACTCCATCGTTTTGTACAGCCAAACACACTCCGCGTCCCTTGAAGCCCATAACCCGCCCAGCGCGAGTGGTGCATGTATCGTCGATAGCAAGACAGCATGGCGACGCCGACGACGACAGCATGAGCATACCTAGTGCCTGCATACAGTTGCTATTTTTTTATTGCTATCGCAATAAAAAAAAATCTCCTTTAACAGAAAACAAAAAAAAAGATGTCGAATAACGTGCCGAATACTCACCGTGCCGTAGAGGAGAAAAAAAAGTTGCTCCATCGATGTTTGAGCAAAACCAGGAAGTACAAACACTCCGGGCTTGTAACCAAAGTCCAGCATGGTTTCCTTAAAGGCCTGCACCAACGCCAGATGTTAAGGTACTAGACGAACATCTTACGGTCATATTTACTGGCATCAAATAGTGCGCTTAGCGGAAGCTCCTTGACAAATTGAGAGCAAAAGGAACTCAGCTTTCAATTAAAGGGGCCACGCAACACACTCCGAACATGGTTAGAAAAAGCTGCCAATCGGTAGCGAAGGTTTCGAGCTGTGAACATGCGGGCCAAATATTACAGAACTGCACGCGGCAGGGAAATTGCAGTTACGTTTCAAAGACAGCTAGAAATCGCTCGCTCTTCCCTCGGCAAATTACGTCATCGACGGGCCCGATACGTCAAGGGAAGGAAGGACACGGCGACTGGATGACTGAAGCATTGTTGTGCTGCATAGTTACCGCCGCCGCCACGGGATGCCGCCACGTGCAGGCGGCATACTCTGTAGCGACACTAGCGCGCTAGTGATCACACAGATGGTGAGACGACGCGGACAAAGAAAAAAAGAAGAAAAAGTACTCGAAGTTATGATGCACGCTGACGTAGATTCTTGCCCCTTTGTCACCTCCCCCCCCCCCTCCTATGTGTAGCTTTCAGCACGCTCGTCAGGACGAACTGAGAGAAAAAGCGCTTAAAGTGTGGAACAAATCTCTATAGCTCCGCTCTTACTTGACGGATTCGAAAAAAACATTTGCGGCAATCAGTTCGTGAGCCAATGAACTCCGATAGTGAGGTCATTCGACGATTACGTTTTAAAGGTCTTGTTTAAAGACTTGTTTCAGCGACTTGCCAAAGGCCGTGTCCTGAGACGATATTTGTGTATCGTTTGAAGGGCAGATGCGCTTCCCTTGGTAGGTGTCTTGCCAGTCACGCACCGGCTAAGCGTTAGTGATGGGACGCGCATTTCGAGTTAAAACAAGTGTTCGAACTAACCTCCTTTTTATTGACGCCCGCGCAATCGTTTCTGTTCACTTCCTTTATTGAAACATCACGAAATATTGCTGTCGCAACCGGATTAGCAGCCTAATACATCATCGTGCATTAATAATGCTCGATCCTTTCAGCAAGTGTAACAGTAAATATATAAGTACAGCAGGGACAGTTATTATTAATATACAACAACAGCCGAAAGTCGGTAAATACCACTGTTAGACAAAGTGGTTTATCCCTACTTGTTAGACAGAAACACTGGATACGTTTAGTCAATCACTCGACATTAAAACGTCGATACCACCCAAATTCTTATGCCTTCTCCAGGTTAGGCCACTCATAAACTACGCAGGGTCAATGCAACAGTTACGTTTCCCATGCACCATTTTAGGTATTTGTTTTGTTCCATCTTGAACTGGAAGTGATTGGAATAATCTCTGTACTTCTGGGTTACTTCTTTTTTGAAAACACGTATTTGAGTACGATAACTTTATTGATGTCAACCTCACTGATGCATGTATTTCTTTGCGAAAAATGCAAAATTTGGCTAGTTTCTTAAAACCTTCGATATTATCGTGGTATTTGTTATAATTTTAATAATTAATAAGGAATCTAACGGATGACGTCAACTTGGTCTGCACAGTGATCAGGCGTGTCAGTGCGGCCGCTGTGGAGGATAGCAGAGTTAAGTTACCCGCCGGCTGATGTTCAACTGTGAGAGACATTTCAAGCAAACTGTAATAACCAGATATCTGTCATCGAAGCCTAGAATTGATACAAATAATCAGCTTTCTCGAACTGCCGTCAAGCCCGAAGCATGTCCGCTATCAAAGGCTACGATTTTTTTATTGAATACAGATTTGAGCCTCAGGTTGATGCTGCACTTTTGCGAAATTGAGCTTCAATAAACTTACGCAAAAAATGACATTTAAGCAAACGCGTGCTTTAGTGCTCTATTCATGAGTAAGCGGCCACTCTTGTGGCGAGCTATCTCCACACCTTGTAATCCTGCCTATAGGTCATTGCTGAGTGCAGGTCAAGAGCTCAGACAAGACATGACTACATGCTGGCATAAACGGAGTCGTGTCAACGGTCATTTGTCCGCACCTCAATGACGACATTGATTATGGCGTTATCCTTGATGTCCTGACGCAGTGGCCGAGAAGGGTGCAGAGCCTGCGAGAGCGACAAAAGTAGTTCACACACGCGGTTTGCAATATTTCTACAGCGAGAACATCAACTTTTCAGACCGCATTCGTGAGAAACTGTTGTTGACAGTTCACTTGTGGGTAACCAGTTCGCATTAAGGAAGACAAACGCATCGTGTTTCGCTCAGTGCAGCAGTCACTAAATGAGGAGGTGCGCTGGCACACGGGCACACCAATGGAGACCTTGTTGAGAGAAGCTTTGAGTCGAGGGAGTCCGCGTTTGTCCTTTCAGTATTTAAGGGAATACTTTTGTACCCAGAGGGCACACGACGACAGAAAGCTCGTTTTATGTTGGAGTCAACATAGTCAGTCTACTTTTATTAAAAAGCAAGTTTCATAGATCCACCGTATTCTATAAGCGTGTGGGCACTGAAAACTGTACCGATTACGAAAATGTCGATCATATATACACCGGAAACGCCACATAGCCAGCCGGCCCCAGCACTGTATAGTGGCAGCAAATGGGCGAGATTTGCGACTATGTGCTTAGCTGCTGCGCATAGAGGCCCTTTTGTTATATGTTGAGCTTTTTTATATATATGTTAATGAATCAGCACGGTATTTAAACATCGAAGCTTCGGCGATATGTACAGAGACTGAAGTCTCTTCTTCAGCTGAAACGCAGGAAGCTAGCTATAAATCCAGATGTTTATATATCGCCCCTCTTAACCCGATAAGCAAGACATCGCCATGTTGATTCCCTTACTCCTTTCAGCACTAGAACTAATGCGTTCAAATTTTCCTTCTTTTCCACGCACGGTAAATCAGTGGAATTATCTTCCATCAGCATGGTTACCCAGCGCTAAGACAATCGATCAAATGTTTACACAGGGCGTAATGGTATCCTTTTTTCTGCTTTGTTGACACCTTACGTTGGTACCTTTCAGCTTTGGTGGTACCTTGTTACCTTATGCATATGCGTCCCCATTATTTCATTTATTATTGGGGTGTTAGTACGTTGGTTATCTTGCAGTATTTGGCTCACTTCATAATAGTTTGTTCGTATAGCCTAATCTAACATACTATAGATGCTTTGAAAGTTGTGGTGTGCTACTGTGTTGGTATTCATCGTAGAGCTTCTAGGTGTGTATAAGCACCCTCTTTCAGTTTGTCAGTCTCCATACCTTAATTGCAATTGTTATTGTTGTTATAGCACTTGGGGTGTTTGTATTGATATAACTATATCGCATGTACACTGCATTAGCTGAATGTATTTGTATTCACTCCTGCCAGGGCATCCGAATGGACCTGCAATGTTCTGTAAATAAATAAAACGAAAATCTTTTTCGCGTCTTTAGTTTTGACTTGCCTGCTTGCTGCGCTGTTCAAAGAGTTCAACGGTAAGAACTTACTCCGATCCTACGCAACCGGTAGCCCAGCGGAAGCCACCGCCTCAGGAAAGAACGACATGGAGCGATCTTTAAGTGCTGCAGACACACAGTAAGGTTCAAAGTCCGATACAACGCGCGGCACTACATGCTCCGTTACGCGGCATACAACGAATAAATACACACGGGACGAACGAGCAAGCAGCGCATAAGCTCCGCCCACTTCTAATGCCTCAGCATATGCACGCTTTGAAGACTCTGTATCCTTGTCAAGAAGTACAAAACAAGTGGCTTCGAACAACCCTGCTTTGATTTACGAGAACATAGTCAATAACGCTATGTCTACGCGAGCGAAAAACGTATCACAGCAGCCTGCCGCCATTGACGCCTATACGAGCGGTATATAGGCCTACCTTGGCGGGCCCCGCTGCCGATACCATTTGCAATCAAGCGCGAGCTCGTCGTACAGCGCTAATTTGGGCAACACGATTAAGATTTTTACTCTCACGTAAAGCGTCAACATACGCAATCAGTTTTATAGACGTCCTCGATTGGAAATCAAAAGTGGAAGCGATGCGAAACAGCTGGGCGAGACGGCAAATGCCGCTGTTTCATCACGGTTCGTGTTTTCACGAGTGTCTTGGAAGTAGGCGCGGCTTTGAAGAAATCGCACACTTTAAGCATCACTTTATTAAATTAGTAAGTATTTCGCATCAGAAACAAATTACATTCAATCTTTTCCACACTGCCGTGAGCGACGATACCAGTACAAGTGATTGTGATTGGGAAACGGAAGAGAAAAATGTGCCTCGCAACTGTCTCTCTCGAGGAGGACACCTCAGGGAAGGGGTATGAGGAAAAATGGAGAGAAGAGAGAATAAAGAGAAAGAAGGTTAACGCCGCTTGCGAATGCCAGCCACGTCGACAAAGTTGAGGAAGGCCGACAAGGCGCGTTTCATGAACGCACACAGACAATCGGGGAAGAGCAGGTGCTCCGATAAGGCGTGAGGAGTGAGCCGCGCTCGGGGTACAACGTTGGGCACCTCAGGAGGAGATTCATTCATTCATTCATTCATTCATTCATTCATTCATTCATTCATTCATTCATTCATTCATTCATTCATTCATTCATTCTCTTTATTTTCCAGAATAAAACGAAAACATTGCATTCTGGATGGTCTCCTGGGCTAAAAGCTGTAATGAAACAGCTTGACTAGGGCCCAGAAGACCAATTACAATGGCAACAAGTGACAGGTGAAAATATTTGCACCAAATGTACAAGATATATCACACATGGTACAAAAAAAAATTTACAAAAACAAAGCATATAACAATACCTGTGTAAGCGTAACAGGGAATGATTTTTGAATAAACACATTTCTAGCAACAAACAACACTAACAGAATACTCAAATTTATTTCCAGAAAAGAAATTGTTACACTACAAATACAAGGAAAAAGACAGCAATAGTACACCTGTAATTCTGGCAGTAAACTACACGAAACAATAATATCAACACAATATAATAAAAGAGAAGCATGGTAGCTAATCACATACAACATTATACAGTGAAATGTAGTACAACATTAAGAAATAATTGAAATGTATGAATACATTAGTAATTCAGAAATATTTGACGTAATGTATTTAGCGCAGGTTTATGTAAATGTTTATGCTCATTAAGAATATATGGGAGGTTATATTTCAATGACTGAAGTTTACAGTCAGTGCGAAAGCGCGGTATAAGCCATCCTCCTACATTACGAGTATTGATAGCGTGACTGTTGCGTTGCAGTGCAGCAGTTAACTCGATAAATTGTTTAAATGAAGAAGAACATATGTAAAATGATCGCAGGATGCGGAACTCGTACATATACTGGATTTTAATTATACTGTACTTGCGAAAATATGTCGATGTCGATGATAAATAACCAGTGTTGGCAATGTGACGGACAGCTTTCTTCTGCAAAAGCAATATTCTGTTGATGTTACGTTGAGTCGTAGTAAGCCAAACCAGACTGCAGTAATTTATATGTGATTGAAACAGTGCTTGATATATGCTGAGTTTTATTTGTGTAGGGAGAATTTCTCGACAACGCGACAGAGCTCCCGCTGTAAAAGAAAGTTTTTTGCATAAATGACTTACGTGAGAGTGCCAACTTAGATGAATATGTCACACCGAGAATTTTATGTTGTTCTACAATATCTATTTTTTTGGTCTGCACAAATAATATCTTGTTTAACGTTCAGAATTTTATTTCTAGCTCTAAATATTATTACCTTCGTTTTCTTAGGGTTAATTTTAAGTTTATTTGATAGCGACCATGATGTAATATTGCAAAAGAAACGATTACAACTTTCTATCAACCTATCTGTTTCTGCGCCGGAAAACAAGACCGTGGCATCATCAGCATATATTATAAATTTTACCGACTTGTTGATATTAACAATATCATTCATAAAAACATTGAAAAGAAGGGGCCCTAATACACTTCCTTGCGGGACACCTCTACTGACAGGCAATGAAGATGAGTGATGGTTACCTAAACACACACATTGTGATAGTTCTGTTAAATATGATTTTATTAAAGCCAGGGGAGTGCCTCGAACCCCATAGATTTCTAACTTATGAAGTAGCGTGCTATGGTCAATGGAATCGAAAGCCTTGGTGAAATCAATGAACAAACCTAATGTAAATAGCCTGTTTTCGATGTTCTCTAAAATAATTTCTTTTAGCCTTAGCAAAGCTAACTCCGTAGACCTTCCTTTACGGAAACCAAACTGAGCGTCGCTTATAATGTCATTTCTAGTGAAAAAGTTGGATAATCTGGAATGTAGCATTTTTTCGAAACCCTTAGCAAACACCGGAATAATCGATATTGGGCGATAGTTTCCCAGCAAGTTTTTGTCGCCACCTTTAAACAGAACAGACACACGAGAGCGCTTCATTTCACGGGGAAATTCCCCGGACTCTAATGCTAAATTAAATATGTAGACAAGTGCAGGGGCTAAATGCTCTAAAACAAATTTTATGGGACCGATCTGAAGATTGTCAATATCTAATGCACGGCTATTCTTAAGACTCATAAATGTTCTGAATACTTCTGGTTCGTCTGCCGGGTTGAGAAATATGCTTTCAGCATTTCTAATAATTGAGCTATTGATTTGCACGGTATTATTAATTTGCGGTACCCCAGAAGTGAAATATTTATTGAAAGAATCAGCAAGTATTGCACCAGTTAGTACACGATTGTTTAACGTAATTTCACGTGGCATGAAGTCTGCCTTGTGGCGTCCTAAAACACTGTTTATTGCTTTCCAAGCTGCATCAGGGTACCTTGTACAGATACCAGAAAACAACTTTTCATAATACGCTATCTTCGCCTTTCGAAGAGCGCTGTTTAGTTTATTTCTGAAAGCTTTATACTGCTGTAGTAATTCTTCCTCTCGCGATTTCAAGAATGCATGGAAAAGCTTATTTTTTCGGTTTATCAAACGCCTAATAGCAAATGTGACCCAAGGTTTTCTTATTTTCTTTGACGGTTTAAATGTTTTGAAAGGAAAATGAGTGAGGTAGATATTTGTAAAAGATTCTATAAATTTTAAGTACGCTTCATGAACATCTCTAATTATATAAACGAAAGACCAGTCATGCATGCTAACGGCACGCTTGAAAGCCTGCAGTGACTCATCAGTGATATATTGTACTTGGACAGTTTGATGTTGACGCCTCTTTTCTGTTTTTGAGGAACTGTCTCCACATCGGCGCAATCCACACAGAGGGGGTTACTCTTGCCGGAGAGGTGATGAATCCTTTCGGTGGTGCGGTGGCAACCGATGTGCAGGCGTACAGGATATGTGCGCGGTCCTTCCGTGCGAGCCCTTTGAAGGGCATCGCCCGGGGCCGCTTGCCGGATGCGACGCGAGGGTCGGGATGACGCTCCGTATTCTGCAGGCAATGATGAGTGAGACGAAGTCGGTGGCCTCGGCGAGTGGGGCGTGCGCGTCTTTAGCTGCCCGATCCGCTTCTTCGGTGCTGGAAATTCAGATGGGAAAAGGGACCCTGTGCAGCACGAGATCGAAGCTGAAGAGTTGAAGCACGCTTCCTGGAGAGCCTTCGCGCTAGCTTTGAGCCGTCGTCCTGTCGCTCGAGCGCGGCGAGTGTGGTGTGCGCGAATCGCTCAGTATCGCGGCAGATCGAACTGCCGGGAGCTCGCTTTGGAAATCGGCGGTCAAGTTGATAGAAGCGAGTTCAGCGATTGTAGAGGACGCGACACAGTGGCAAATGCGTCGGTAGCCTCGGCCAAGGAGATCGAAGCGGCGAGGAACAGATTGGCGGCAGCAGCGGCGCGACGTCCCCGGTCTCCCGTACTGCCACTGGCTGTGGCTATACACCGGACGGGACGAAAGCTTCAGCGGAAACCGTGTAGCACTGACACATATCCCTTGAACCAATGTTCTTTTGAAACGACTATGCTCCTTAGCTTCAAAGGACCTTTGATATATGCCAGCGTGACTGGGGTATAAGAAAACTAAAAGGCATTTTTGTCATGGGCGCCCCTTCTGTTTGCCTGTGAGATCGTTCGGCTATATTGCGCTAAACAAACTAAACAGCAGTAAGTTCCAGACTGCTCTAACAACCGTGTTCAAATAAACTACTGAACTTATCCGTGCTTGAAAGCATTCTCGTCTCACGGCCTATTTTTCAAAGCATCACTTGGCGCCGTGCTAATATGCGGGCTTCAAACAAACATTTTGCCGCTTCTAAGAAACCTGGCGTATACTTTTCCGGCGGGCGCTTTTCTTCACGGCGGCTGTTTGTGCAAGTAAAATCAGCTCGCTTTGTTCAGTGGGCATATTTCACCAAGACGCTTCCAACGTGCATCACGGCGCGGCATCAGAAGCGCCGACATATTAGGCCGTTGTTTACCCCGCGAAGCGGCATGCCACCAATGTCGTCGACAAGCTTTCTTATTTTCTTCACCATCGACAGACGATCGCAATCTAAAGTGGATAGCCAAAAAAATTACTCAGGTCCCACGTATTGAAAGAATAGGTATACGCGAAGTTTTCGTGAGCCAGCAAGGCAGAACGACGCATTACGACAAGAGACGCGCTGCAGATTTTAATGACGAACGCGTCTTCCAGTCACCATGGTAAACCTTTCCACGCAAATGGAAGGTCTAGTCAACTCTAAAACGTGCTGATTTACCAGACACGACGTCCGCCACAGTGCCAAGGTACGGTGATAGACGCGCTGTGAATTTCGGCGTCGAACATGTCGTCCAGAATAGCTTCTATCTTCATCTTAGCCCTCTCTAGCACTCCTCTTTTTCTCTTACATTGCGCGTTCTAAAATATGCGACGATGTTTAGTTACATGTTTAGTTGAAAATTTTAGTTAAAGATAGAGTCGCCAAAGCACGTCGCCTCAGAAGCATTTACAGAACCGCCGCGGTGGTACAATGGTTATGATGGTCGGCTGCTGACCCGAAAGTTTCGGGTTCGATCGCGGCCGTGGCGGTCGCATTTCGGTGGAGGCAAAATGCTAGAGGCCCGTGCAGTTACATTTAAGTGCACGTTGAAGAACCCAGGTGGTAAAATTTTTCGGAGCCCTCCACTACGGCGTCTTTAACAATCATGTCGTTGCTTTGGCACGTAAAACCCCAGAAATTATTCATAATTAAGCATTGAGTTTTCAAGAAACGTCGGCGGAAAATAAGCGTTGAAGCAAAAAAAGAACTAAATTTACGCATGTACTAAGTGAGCCTACATACAGTGACAAGCGCAGTGTTAAAGCTTCCCATAGCAATGTGAATTTCTTTTCAGGGCGACAAACAAAGTATTTATACTGAACGGTTTACAGGCGAAATCACCTTATAGTTAAATAGAGTCCAAAACCACTGTGGCAATTTCAGCACATTGTAAAAACGTTAACTACGCACATGCGCACACACTATCGACTTTCATGAATGATGCTTTAAAAAAACCTTGAGTTCAGGGTGAAGAAACTGAACTCATATCAAGGCACTCGTGATGGCACTCTGTTTTCAAGTCCTCGCCCATTAAGAAGCATTTTTTTTAGATTTTTTCTTCTTTCTTTTGTCTGTTCCTGTTTTTTTTTACAGAAAAAACTACGCGTAAAGGCTCACTTGGTGTTGGGAAAGTCACGCAAAGCGTGGCTCAAAGTAGCGTGGCCCAAGCCAGCCGGCAATTCATTACACTGAGAGGTAAGAGCCGCCCAATGAGGCTCTGGAATAATAAGCACTGGTGTCACCCACGAGCATCTTTTTTTTCACTCGTTGCCTCATGTCACGAACGCCCACACACACTTAATTAGCATAACTGGACAAACATCAAAGACTCGCACGCGGCTCCAAAGAAGCCGGCTCCACCCACAGCCCAGGTGTGGCCAGCGATGACAAAAAACACTGAGAGCTCGTACTGTATGCACTAGGTGCAGTAGGTCCAAGTAGGCGCTGTGCAGTACGTGCCTAAAACACGCAGTCACTTGCACTTACTGCATAGCGCTATCTATCCATAAATAGCGCTGCTCGAGATCAAACAAAGATGTAAACGAAGTTACAGCACATTAAGAATAGAAATCTATCATGTTTAATATTTTACCGGAGCCATGAGGAAATCCTCTTTCGAGATGAAGTACGTACATGAGCATCCTTTTAGAGAAGCTGCGTGCATATGTGTGACATTTCGTCGCATTTAAGGGCGTCTGGACTCGTTCCGATAAAAGTAAGCACTACAGTGTATACTGTGAAGGCACCTACTTCATCGAATAATCCAGGCCCGTAGCCATGGGCTGCCCCCCCCCCCCCCCCGAAATTTTTATGATACACGGTGTTTTACCGAAAATAACTAATGAAAATAGGCGTTTTTCTTAAGTAGTCAAGACTTTCAGCAAGTGCCCCCCCCCCCCCCCGAAAGAAATTCCTGGCTACGGGCCTGGAATAAACCCCATTCATAATTGCGCAAGCTGTTACAGGGCGAGCATTATTCAGCGCATTTGCGAAGAGGCACGGTCACGCCCGAGTCATCAGAAGCGGTCCCCCCTATGCGGCAGTTACATCGGTGAGTTCGATTTGCGCAGAAGTTTCTTCATGGGAGAACCACGTTGAGCATTTTGAGTTACGATACGCGGCGAACAAGGTTATGAGAAAGACGACAGATTAGAGGAGAGCGCCGACGAGCTGCAGTCAGAAAGCAACGTACACGCCGACAGTGACCCTCGTCATAACGTGGAACGACATCGACCACCTGAAGTATATATGGCAAGTCATCGTCGAAGCCGGAAAGAAACGCCTCAATACTTATCTACAGGAACTGCGCGAACTCTAAATCTGTTTAAAGAGGGGACTGCCAGAAACCGAATCTGTTAGCGGCTACGTGACTGCATTACGGAAACTAGCCGTGAGCTACGCGGTTTCAGAAGAGCCGTTTCCTCTTGAAAGAAGGCAGCGCAAATGACTGGCCTTTGAAAGCGATTGCAGCGCTTACTTCAGCGATAACCTCTGGAGCAGCAAGAAGTTATGTTCGAACATATGGTTCGAGGTATGTCTTGAATTTGCACAAATGGCATCACAACGAAGGTGCTGATGCACGCTGGACGCTGTGGCTGCACCTTTTTTTTATATGAACACGCACTTCGTATTTTCCAAACGTGACTGATAGCTCTGCTATACAATTTTCTAACGTAAAAGTTACGCAATTTTCTTGTAGCTTGCGGCGTTTCTTTAGAGACCTGAAAAAATGACGACGTAAAAAATGCATTCATAAAGACAACTCCCTTGGGTGCATCTTAGCACGCTCTACTTTCCAAATGTGAATTACGCCCTGAAATGAATATTTGAAATTTTGCATAATCAAGCTTAATTGATGACTGACTAATCGCCCATTAGAAATGGTCTGTGTAACTCGACTGCGAACATTATACCGTTGTTCTCCAAAGTGTACAGCTCTATGTTTGAACTTTTGTTCAAGTTACGTGGCAACAGCCGCATAGTTACATGTTCAATTTCTATATCTGCCTAATACGTTACACGATAGTGTGTTGTTTGCTTTGCTAGGCATAACTTCGTCGCTTTTTCAGTGATTCAGTGTGAGTTCATTTATATATTTACTTCTAAAGATATTTTGTACCGGCTGTATGAATTGTACGTACCTCAATGTATTACTTTCCTGGGCCTTTTGGGCAGTCAACACGCAGGAACACATCCATTTATTCAAATAAATGTATTTATCGTACGAGGTATTTCCGCTCCGCCATCCTTCTCATTACCTACTGTAATGGCGGGGACACTAGAGGCTCTACGTGGCACATGATGAAAAGGCCGATTAAAACAGTACTTATCGTTCAAGGTCAGATGTTATGAAACCCCGTGCTTGTGACTCACCAATAAGTCAGTGATCGCACGTACGGAAAAGCACGCGTCCAGCTGTACAAAATATTACAAAAATGATTTAGCGTTAACTACCTAACAAAGGATCTAATGGTCCTGCGCGCGCCAGCCCAGAAATGCACCAATTTACGGGGTGGGTGGACATGGAGAGAAATTAAATGTTAAAATGAAATGTGGCAAGCAAAAAAAAAAAGTAAGCATGAACAATCTTGCAATCATGCATCTTGCGAGTTGCATACATCCCTATTGACAAAAGACATCGCTTCGGCTAAACCGCATTATAAAGAACGGCTATTTATGCTCGCTCAGTACAAATGTCTGCTTCTCTATACACCAATATAACAAGTACGAAAAAAAAAGCTTCATTTCAATATAAACAACATGCGCAAGCAACTTGCTGCTCTATGCTGTCTAGTATAAATGGTGACTAAGGTAACTGGGCATGCCCCACTGCGTGTGAGCCCATTCTTAGCCAATGCACCCGAATGACTGTGCAACAATGACAACAATAATAATAATTGGGGTCTGCGTTCCAAAACCACGATATCACTATCAGAGAAGCCTTAGTGGAGCGCTCCGGGTATTTCGACCACCTGGGGTTCCTTAACGTGCACCTAAATCTATAAGAACATGGGCCTCTAACATTTCGCCTCCATCGAAATGTGGCCGCTGTGGCCGGGGTTCCATCCCGCGACCTTCGGGTCAGCAGTCGAGCACCATAACCACAAGACCACAGCGGCGGGTGTGTGCCACAATGACACAAGCAGACCTCAATAGTATTTACATATTCGTTGTACATTTCTTAGTACAGGCCTGTGATTAAGAACCTTGGACGACGTGCATTATATATCATCTTTCTGCGCAGACAGGTTGAACGAGGTTGTACCATGGTGTCCTTCGGTACCGCTCCGACCTCACTAACTCAAATTAAAACAATCTTCGTGTGCTTTAGATTACAACATTGCGCTGGACCGATGAGTTGGATTTTTTTATTTAGTTTGAAGATACAACTAAGAAAGATTGCGATCTTTTCATACGGTACAAAAATTCTCTCTCTTGCGACAGATAGTATTTCGGCCAGACTAAAAGACGCCTTAACCAAAGGCTGGTATAGCCCGGGTATTCTTGTTCACTGCTGCAAAAGATCAGCTTGCGTGGCGCTGTCTGAAGAGACGACGAGCTTGCTTAATTCTGCTTGCCAAGCAGAATTAAGCAAGCTCGCTTCTTTCTTTCTAAAGCGCCGAAGCGATGGCACGTGTTAATAGAGACTGTATTTACCATGGCAGAATAAAGACTGGAGTTTATAATATGCTACTGTCTGACATGTCGCGTTGTCCTGTTTTTCTCTCACATTCTAAGCTATGTACGTCTTATCCTATTCCTATCTAAAATCTGTGTAACTGCGATTGACGATCCCACAAAATAAAGAAAATGTGCTCTAATCATTAGGCAGCGGACACGTGTCTGAAAGGGTGGAATACAATGTCTTTACAGATTTTCCGAAATTGGCTGCGCTTCTATCATCGTCCTGAAACACCGGGACGTGTTTCTACAAGGCCAGGCATGTCATTCCTTGTAATATAAGTAGTTTTATTTCTGAACTGTGTATTCGCTTGTTCTGCAAAATCAACCATGGTATGTGAGGAAATTATCTGCATGTCTCTGTCATGCTGTGGTGTCCCAGTTCTGTAATTCGAAAAGAAACTTGCACATCGTAAATATAATTGTTGGGATTTGGCGTCCCAAAACCACTATATGATTATGAGGGACGCCATAGTGGAGGGCTCCGGAAATTTTGACCAGATTTCGGAGATTTTACACCTACATCTAAGTGCACGGGCATCAAGCATTTCGACTCCGTTTCACCTCCGGGATTCGATCCCGCGACCTTCGTGTCAGCAGTCGGGCACCATAACCGTTAGACCACCGTGGCGGGTGCACATCGTCAATACAAAGTATTGCTTTTCAGCACACTGTTCCCTAAAATTACGAAAGCTTCGCTTGCGTGAACATACATCAAGGATGCACTCTCTATAATTTAGAGAACAGGAATTCATTGTGCCGCAGTTTCAAGGGTACCTGCATTTTTCTAGCTCTCGAAAGCTCATGCGACTTTTTCAGAAACCTCGCTCATTTTCCCAATTACGATGTAGCCACCTAACTTAATATTTAATAGTAAATTATTTTTTTATATATATAGACTAATGTTCCGGACGGCTCTCAGAGTTCAAAGCGCCGAAAACATTCGCCAGAAATTGTTCACGTGCTTCGGATGAAGCCATACTTGCAGTGACTAACTGCGCAGTTTTTTTTTACCTTGCTTTCTGAACGTTTAACATCGAGGCGATGTTTCTTTTTAAAGGGGGAATAATGCCGCGCGTATGTGCCAGTGGCGACGGCAACGAAGCAGCGCGAGTGTTCTTGGCCCATCGCGGGGACGAAGAAGACGTTGCAGTATCTCTGATTGATAAAGCGTGTTTGCCTGTCGTTCTCCGTGTCCTCGTCGATCCCACGTCGTTACAGTATCATCCATTACACCATTGCGCCCATGGCAGATGACACTTAACCGAAGGGACTTTTATTTAGAGTTTTCATAGGCACATCCAATTTTCATGTCGTACACGTGAATAAAAAGCTAAACAGAAGTATTACGAAATATGCGAATTTTAGTAGGATACAATGTAGCACAATCAAGAACTCAATATACATCTACTTGTGAGAACAAAAAAGAACAACAATCAATTAGTTATGCGTAAAAGAAACAAGAATCATTTTAGAAAAGGGTAAATTTTCCGAATTACATTAGGGCAACCTCTTAAGTAGGTAGTAAAGAGAATTGCTTGAGAGGCGAGGTGATTCTTAAACACTATAAAAATATGCAGTCAGAAGTTTGCTCTACACTACAATTCCGTTCAGGCACAGACTGTCTTTGTCTTTTGTATCATGTGTCTAGACATATTTCCTGTACATAAAATTCAGTTTTAACCTCGGTGGCTAGTCAGTAGTACCTGCGCCGTCGCCGCTAACATTCAATACTGGAGGGCAGACTACTCCGGCGCCTTCTAAGGGGAGATCAGATGGTCTGTAGTCGTATTTCATCGAGCAGCAGAAAAACACGACTTACGCTCGTCGGGCCAGGCACCAAGTGCGGCATGGCAGCCTTCCGGAATTGCTCCTTGAGGCAACCGCGCAGAGACAGGTAGCCGTCGGTAGTGATGTAATCCCAGCTCGAAGCCTTGACCACCTCGTTATGCTGCCCGAAAAAGGAAGCTGACAAGGAACGGGAGAAACGCCAACACGGGAATTCATTTTGCTTCACAACCCGAGTGCAGCGGAAGCGCCGATCGGAACAACGTTCGCTCTCGCCGCAATCATTTCGCCACTTCCATCTCCGCGCATCCCGAAGTACTTCGGGCGTCAAACAATATGTCCTGAAGCTGCTCGCAGTAGTACCGACTAGTTCCAGGAAAGAAACATCAGAGCGCTCTTTGATGTGAGCGTACGAGGCCAGAAATGGCAGACGTTGCGTTCTAACAGCAAGACACTTGATATTGCTTTCGTTTGCTTTTCACGTGTAAGCGCACAGTTCATAGAGTTTATTCAGATTGACAAATAAAGATGACATATACGGATGATTGCATCAGACTGGAGCGTACACCCTCACTGCAGGTAGCAGGATGTAGGCTCTAAGGAAACACGAGGGCAGACTTTACATTGCTGTCAAATATTTGAAGGAAAAGTGTGTTGATAATAAGATGTTTTTTTTTTAATCTCCCTATCGCACGCATACATCGGAGATGGTTATAAGCGAATCTTTATTTCATTTACTGGGTACATTCGCTACGCTTTCAATTGTTCCCACAGCTCATCTTTCGCATCTCTCTCTGTAAACGCTTAGGTTCATTTTTGTTCACTTAATTCGGCCGCTTCTGTCGCCAACCTCATAACTTCTGCGTAATTGACTTCACTTTTTTTTTAATGCGAAGCATTTCTTCGTGAACCAAAGGCGCTTTGAGAGTATCTATCTATCTATCTATCTATCTATCTATCTATCTATCTATCTATCTATCTATCTATCTATCTATCTATCTATCTATCTATCTATCTATCTAGCTAGCTAGCTAGCTACCTACCTAGCTAGCTAGCTAGCTAGCTAGCTAGCTAGCTATATTTCTTTGTGCTCTCGTAGCCCTTTCATTAAGGGGGTAATGACAC